>NW_019733441.1:1396-7850 GCF_002891405.2 Cryptotermes secundus
AGTTAACTGGTTAGAGGTAGGCTCGCAGACGGCTATGGTGGAGCTGCAACTATTCATACGAGTGAGTGGAGGAAAACGCAATCTGACAGGTACAGATTCATTAGAATTCTGCACTTGGTGTTTAAAATGACAGATATGCTACTTAATTATGCTGAAATTCATAACAACAGGACAATGACCAATTCTGAAGAGCCAAAGGATAATTCAGGAGAACTGGAAGAACAACTATATCTGAAATGTACATCTATATAAAACTTGTTTGATGAAATGCAACTTACAGAAACTTAAAAACGATATGCAACCGAAGNCTTGACTTGTCTCGCTACTTGACTTGGCCAGAACTGTTTACACGATGCAAGAAAAATATTCTAATTAACTTTACCGCTCTACATGACCGTTTACTTGACCTGTGTAAACCCGGCTTTACTGTCTCTTTCCATGGACCTTCTGCTAAAGAGCAGTAAGGGAGACAAATTGAGTGTAACTGAAAAGATGTTAGTTGAGTTGTATGAGTTCAGAGTGTGCTGAAGATTTGGGCCTCAAGAATTCATTGGTAAAGGCAGTGTCACAACTGCTCAAACTAGTCACAGTTTTACCTGCATCCATACGTAGCTGTGAACTGGACTCCAGTATAATTAACATTTCATTTTGGAACCGATGGTTTGTTTCTCTTGTCTTGGATCTACGGGGTGGTGGCAATTTTGAGCTAGCAAATGAAATATTTACCTGACTGGTGAGAGAGCATGAAATTTTTCAACCTGTTTGACATTTCCAATACTAATTATTTTATTTTGCTACTTATACAAGCTTCACTTCCTTTTTATTAAATTCATGAAACCAAACAATCATTTCAGGCTTCTGTTCTCAAAAATCCCCATTTTAAGGTACAAAAGGCCCCCAGATATATATTAAAAAAGGGTTTAAGGAGTTTTAATGTAGTATAGTCGATTATTAGTGAGACATAAACTGAAAGGTTAATTATAATGTTCACTCAGTAAATTCTTTCCCCCAGCCCATAGGTCTATTGTGTACCGTTTTTTTTTTTTAATATTTTAGCATTTTATACTTGTTCATATACCACTCTTCCCATATCACACACTAAACTTATGTTGTATGTACGCATGTGCATGTACACACACACATATATAATCAAATTTACAATTTATAACAATGTTTTCACATACATGTCTTAACCCATGTACCATAAAATTCACAGTACAATTTATAAATGTATACAGCACCCTCTATGCAAGTTTCCAAAATCCTTTGCTTAGTTTCTGCAGGTACAATTTGCGACAATCCATGTCATCGGCCGGTCTGTTATGGGGAGTCCATACCGGTTCGCCAATGAAAAATCTCTTAGCTTTAATGAATTTCTGTAATAGAATAAAACATTTGTAGCAAGAGTGTTTCATAAAAATGGTCTCAACAAATCCAATCATATACTCATTCATAAGAGTGACTGATAACTACTCCCATGGAGCAGAGCTGTTCTTGACGAGGTAAGATTTGCTCAGTTGGTCAAGAAAGTCCCTCCATTGGAACCTAAAGTTTCATTACCATGTTTACAAGATAACATTATATCGGAGCATCCTGTTGCATTAACTGGGCACTTGCTATATGTATGAATATGTAATTCAGTCTTGCTAATGTACAGCACTTAACAGATTGTTGGTTAAACAACTTCATCACGACATTGCTAAATGCTATGTTAAATACCCTGTTATTAAAGAACAATTTTAAACACAAGAGACAAATAATATGCGAAAGAAATTGCCAAGAAATAAAGGTAATTTTTTTGCTTGTGGCTGTTGCATTAACTCCTACCATTTGAAGCCTAAAAAGCAGTATGAGGAATTAACTTTATTTGTAATTCTTTAATACCATTTTATGAAAAGCTAACGATATTTTTTATCTCTCTTCGTAGATTTTGTAACCACTATTGTAATACTTTGTTTATGACACAATTGAATCCAGAACGGAATTCAAACCGAAAACACAACCAGAGGATGGCAAATTATGTATAAAATTTTGACCTAACTCTCCACTATTTCTACTTGCGTCTTCCTGGGACAGTACTATTCGTCTGTGCGAGTATGGTGTAATCACAAATAATATGAGGCTTAAGTATACATATGACAGGTCTGTTTTGAATGTTTATTTTAAGGTAACGTGACTTATGAGTTAGTAAAACATTTATAGATGCATTCTACATTTTTAGTAAACTTTATTGATTTTATAAGGAGAGATAAGTTTCTGGCTCTTTTGCTGCCTATATACGGCAGGAAAATGGTACTTGGCTTGTGGGAGGTTCTCTTTTATTATGCCTGTATCGAAGCTTATTATACTTCTTCTTGTGATTTCGTAACTGTCTTAAGAATAAAATCTACAGAGGTCAAAGTGTGAGATCAGATTCACAGGGGGATGACTGTGAAGATGATCCTTGAACATGACAGCATGCGAACCTGTTTGATCATATTGCCCAATATTGATATTTCAGAGAAACCTATTACTACAGCCAAATGAAAATAAGTACATTAAAGTTGTCCCTGCGTATAATTAATTACACACAATGCCATGATGATGTATTACCTCGGTACCAGATAGGAGTGAGTGGGTCATCGTCATGCTTCAGCCACTTTAGCCTTCAGACCCCAGTATCCACTGGCTAGTAAGGTAGGTGGGACCAGAACCATTGTGGAAGCTGTGGTGAATGGAAAAACTCTAGCCCCTGTCAGGAATGAACATCGGTTTCTTTAATATTATCATAAGAACAAAACAGAAGCATTTTAAATTAGGTTTGTGTGACCACTGTTAGATATCTGACAGAGAGATAAAATAGAAAGTACTAGTGTGAGAAGACAAGTAGGAGCAGAATGAATGAATGAATGAATGAATGAATGAATGGTGGAAGATATGCAATAATATCACGAAATGGCATAATCAAGCAGAAATGATGCCTCCCAACTTTTTCCATGTCAAGCATGTTGTAACTCCACAGGAAGACAGGATATTGGACATCCGAGAAGCAATTATTAGTCTTGGAATGCGTCACAATTTAATCCTTGAATTGGCAGAAGAAAACTAATATATAATCATCCACAATATCACCAGTTCAACTTCAGTGGCTTCTCCCAAGTCAGGAAAGTATTACTGAATTACAAAAGAAAAGGGATATAAAAATGAAGTTGGATTTGAAGTTTTCACAGTGATGGCTATATACTTCACTTTGCTTGCTGCCTGCTTCCTAAACTCTGAAGATGGAGGTGACATATTCCTCCGAAAAATTAAGTAACTTTCATCAGAATATATGGCATTATACAGAGTGTTTTTAATGAGCTTGCTGAGTTCACAGCTCTGCGCTTCACCGCGACTGGCGCATTGCTCGCCGTGAAGTGCACGCTGACTTTACCAATGACTCATCATGCCAATAACATCTAGAATGAAAGGAAGTTCTTACCTTTGTTCACAGATCACAGGGTGTTCAGAATGCTGTCCCTTTACAAGCAGACATTCCTTGCACTGGCAGAAGAGGTTTTGATTTACCTTCTGAAGATGCTCTGCAGGAATATTTTAAATTTACCTACGAATATTTTAAGTTCTTCTTCTGTTCAAGGGTTATTGCTGTAAATGTTGTCCTTCAAACAACACCAGAAGAAAAAATCACAAGGATAAGGTCAGGTGAACATGCTGGCCAAATACCACTGCTGATAATTCTCTCCCCGAAGACACTGGACAAAGCCTGCATAGATATATGTGCAGTGTGGGCGGTAGCTGAGTCTTGCTGAAACCAGCCATAGTTTTTCTTCTTCTGTTAATTTTGAAAAGAACTGCCTGAGAATATCAAATACATGTTTTTCACAATTAATTGTTTCATTAAAAAACATAAGGTCCACCATAATTCTTGCAATTAAAGCACACCAAACAAAAACCTTCAATGGATGGAGTGGGGTTTCATGGGTTAGATGTGGATTCTGTGAACTCCAGGAGCAATTGCTTTGCATATTTATGTATCCCTGTAAGTGAAACCACATTTCATCAGAAAAGAATGTCAATTGCAGATCAATCTCACCTTCAACGACAGACTGTAGAAACCAACAGCAAAAACGAATCCTACTAGCTGAATCAACATGGCTGCAAGGCGTGGATTACTGTTGTTTTATTGGGTTTAAGCTTCAACAATTGTGTTGCCGTTCTAGTATTAGACTTTGACATTCCAGTCTCTGGAGCTACACATTTAAATAATTTTCTAGTCATATGTTCAAGTCTGGCCCCTATGTCATCTAACTTCTCCTCAGCAAGTACATTTTCTTGTCTAATAGGAGTCTCGTTGTTCTAAGTTTATTCACCAAATTATGAATTGTTTGTCTGCTGGGAACTCTTTCATCATGAAATTTACATTGAAATTTTTGCTGACACTTTCCAGCAGATCCATATTTCACGTAGGTGTCATACAGAAATACACGTTGCTCTAAAGTATAGCGAACCATGTTGTGCCACACTGCTGACTAACTCTTAATTGGGAACAAATGGCTCATGGCACTGATAACTACTGTCTACTGCTCACAAATCATAAACTCCCATAAATGAACCCTACTGCTTGCTAGGTATCATAATACTGTGTAGAGGTCTACAAATTAATTACTTTCCTTCATTCCAAATGTCATCAGCCGTCAAGCATGTTGGGTCATCGGCAAAAATAGTGTGCACTTCATGACCAGCGATGTACCGGTAGTGGTGAAGCACTCAGCCATGAACGTGTCTAGTTACTAAAAATATTCCCTGTAATTATATTGTTGCAAAAGTATTATGTAAGTTCAAATTAAGATTGTAAGTTGTAGATATATATAATTAATATTCCTTTCATGATTCAGGTTATACTAACATACTTTATGTCCCTCTACATACTGTCACATGTTACTGACTAGATGTTGGGTTGCCATAGATGCTACACTTCCTAACTTCCAGAGATTCTGCTCCAGTTGTCAAAACACATTAGTGCCTGCATGATGTTGCCAAGGCAATGTAGCACATATACCAGTGCAGCAGTACCAGCTCGACTATTGCGGGTACTGAGGGTTAAGAGCATGTTGCATTATTCGTGCAAGTACCCCATAATCATTTGAACACAACTGACCTCTGCTGTTTACTGTCTTTTGAGTACAATTAACAATGCACTATGTATAGTTACAAGTAACACTGCTGAGAAGTATGTTACCTCATTTGACAGTAGTGTATATCTCAGAAACTAAGCATCTCAATTCATATGTTGTATAACAGTGTCAATTTGTTTATTTTTTGACAAGAAATACTACAGACAGCTTGTGCAAAAATTTTGTTTCAACTTGTATGTTACTGTGAACATGATCTAAATTAAACTGAATCCAATCTAACCCAGCCTCTTATACTGGCATTCACTTCACTACAGATGCAGTGACTATACTGACATAAATTGGTTATATGAGGCCTGACTGAGTAAATGCGCAGCTGAGGGTGGGATGAAGGTATAAGAGGCTTTATATTGCACATTCTGCAATGAAATGCATAATGCTATGTGAATAGTAAGGCAGCGTTTAATACATCATCGACATTATACATATCTAACACTAACTTCATCCTCAGTTTGACATACTTCATATTTTACTTGCACTGACGTGTGGTCACAGAAAACAAAAGATACCGAAGCACAAGAAATCCATATCATACACAGCAATTTCCACTCCACAATATAAATGTTGTGTGTCATGTGATGAAAAACATTATGGGTCCTGTTTTTTTATAAAGATACAATTAATTCTGAGAAATTAATTAATTTAAGTGACCAGTTACATTTACTCTGCACTATAGCTCTGGTCTCATATCACTACACTGGTAGAGGCAGAACGGCGACAGCCCACACAGTGAGTACCTGTAAAAGAAAGCCCATACACCAGCCGAATTTACTCCCTTTAGACATTTGATAATAATCAACTACAGAGGCTAGGCCATATTACCTATAGCAATGCACGCTGATATAAAGAAGACAGATGAGGAAACAGCTCTGTCTTATTTCAACATACTATTCAGACAATGACCGAGGGAAATCTGACTGAAATTGATTACTTACCTGCAGACATATCATTGATGCACCAGCTTTTTTTAGTATGTTACTTGCATAATCTCAGTTGTAATTTAACAGAAGATTTACCACATTAAAACACCAAGTAATATCTCCTTACCTAGCCTCCTCCTAGTTTAATAGCTTTACCAAATTAACCTACATCTTTATGCAATAAATAACAAGTCATGTGTAGTTGAGAACATAATTTATTAACACTCCAAGGTGGATGTTCAAAATTTCTATGATACATATTAAATTATCAAATACAACAAATAATTTAAATACGAGTACAACTGTGAGCACGTGTTCCCGAACGAGGGGCAGCAGGCAAAGGCAAGTGCTATAATAGGTAAC
>NW_019733442.1:0-10036 GCF_002891405.2 Cryptotermes secundus
TCTGTGTGTATTAGTGGGGTGCATGCTTAATGAGAAGTGTGTGAGCGGTGTGAACTTGAGTCATATGACTGAGGATAGGGTCCAATAACTGATTTCCGTCAACCTGCATATTCCATCCAGGCAGCTGTCATTCTCTCAAGTTCTGCTCCATGTAGTATTCAGGACTGTTAGAACCGAGAATGAGAGGAAATTGAGGCATCTTCAGAGTTGTGATCCATACAGAAAAACTTAAGGATTATCTTTTTCTGTGCTCAAGAAGAGTCTACAAAGGAACTGGTTCGTTTTGAAGGGTGTGTGTGACAGAAAAATATGATTTTGATAAGAATGTGTAGAGCTACCACAGTAAAGAAATGAGAGAGGCTGAGTGGATAGTATATAAAAATAAAAAATAACAAAAATGCAACTCTTGATGACAGCAGTATGTGAAGAATAATATAATGCCATTAGGGACCATCAGATCACAAATTATGAGGTGGGGTTGTTATATAATACCAATTTGTACAGGTAGCATAGTTGTATAGCTGTTAATGCTTAAATTGTGCCGGTTACTAACTTTGATACCTGGGAAGAGTACACAAAGAGAAGAACAACAACATTCCATATGAAGTCTAGTGTACAAAATGTGAATTTAGTGTTTATGCACCAAATTTACTGCGGGGCACATGGTAGTGTACTTAGTTGAGGCACTGTGCTACAAGCTGGAAGGTTGTGGGTTCGATTCCCAATAAGACCATTGCATTTTTTCAATTTACCTAATCGTTCCAGCTGCACAATGGCCCTGGGGTCGACTCAGCCACTAACAGAAATGAGTACCAGGAATCTTCCTGGGGGGTAAGGGGCGGCCGGAGCATAAGGCTGACACCTCACCACTGTCTGTGAGCTGATTGTCTAGAAAATATGGGAGCCTTGACATCTCACAATCCTGTGGGCCTCCTTGGCCTGTTACAAAGATACCTTTACCTTTTACCTTTACTCATTTTACTGTTTCTCATAGTTAGGCACATGCAAGTGAAGCCTCATGTTGGTTCATCGTTCAAGGGCATGCCATAGCTCAAGCACTTAGTTGCTGTCTTCTCACCATGGTAGCCCAGGTCAGTTCATGTGGATTTTGTAATGGACAAAGTAACACTGAGGCAGGTTTTCTATGAGTGCATCAGTTTTGTACTGCACATTTTTTTCCACCAAATACTTGATTTATCTCATGCATCATCTGGAATTGGTAGGTGGCACGCGGTAGCGTAGTTGGTTGAGGGGCTATGCTACAAGCCGGAAGGTCGTGGGTTCAAGTCCCGAAATAGTTATTGGATTTTTTTCAGTTGACCTAATCCTTCCAGCTGCACTATGGCCCTGGGGTTCATATAGCCTCTAACAGAATTGAGTACCAGGAATTAATTAAATAATTTTCCTGGGGAGTAAAGTGCGGCTGGCGCGTAAGGCTAACAACCTTACAGCCATCTTTGAGCCAATTGTCTAGATAATGTGGGACCCTCAAAATCTCACAACCCTATGGGCCTTCATGGCCTGGTACAGGTATAGCTTTACTTTACTTTTACTTAATCATCTGGAATTGGTGCAGTGAACCATTTATAGCCTACATACCATGGGGGACAGAAAAAAATACCTGTGTAGCCAGACACAACTCCCCGCCATTTTTGCCATGCTAGTTGTGGTATTTTTGAACAGAATTTTAGTGCTATGCTACTTAGGATGAATTCAGTGGTTATATTTTATTCCTCGTTTGAAGTATGAGACATACGAGTATATGGGGTGCAATCCAAAAGTTCCTGAAATTTGAATTTTGTTCGTGAATGGTTATGAGTACATTGAAATACTTCTAGGTGTCTCCCCACTCACCCTTCTGGAATCAGTGTGGCAATTGATGTCGGGTTTAATGGTTTGGTTTATTGTTGGTGAACGTATTTCCATTGTTGTGTTTCCGTGAGTGCGGTTTTGCAATGGCTGACCAGAGAGAACAGCATGTTTGTATAAAGTTTTGTTTTAAACTTTGGAAAACTGCTGCAGAAACACACCAAATGTTGAAGCAAGCTTTTGGTGACAACAGTTTAGGCCAGACACAAACTTATGACTGGTATAAGTGTTTCAAAAATGGCTGAACATCGACTGGTGATGATGATCGTTTGGGACAGCTGTCAACTGGCACCACACCAGAAAATGTTGCAAAAGTTGGGGATTTGATTGTGCAAGATCATAGACTAACCATCCAAGACCTCTGTAACACCTTGGGACTAAGTTATGGTACATGTCAACGAATCTTGTTAGAGGAAGTGAACATGAGGATTGCGGAGAAGTTTATGCCACAACTGCTGCAAAATGAACAGAAGCAGTATCACTTGGAAGCCTGCAGGGAACTTCAGCAACAGCTTCAAGAGGATCTAAACTTTCTTTCGAAGGTTGGCACTGGTGGCGAAAGTTGGGTTTATGGCTACAATCCTGAAAGTAAGCAGCAGTTATTGTAATGGAAGAGCCCTTCTTCACCTCAGCCAAAAAAAAGCTCGTCAAGTCAAGAGCAACATTAAGTTGTGTTTATCTGTTTTTTTTTATATTGACGGGATTGTTCTAATCAAGAAGAACTGTTGTGAATCACATCAAAAGGCCTGATCACCCTTGAGATAAAGGATTGAGAAGTTAAAAACTGAAGGAGAAGAAGATCTTCGAGGAGAATTTCATCTTAATTCAATCAACGGAAGATTTTGAGCTAGTAGGCTGGAGTGGGCTAGGCTCGTTCTTCATCTCGCTGGCCCAGAGTTCGACTCACCACTCCAGGTAGAACGTTCAACAGTGTCCAGTGTCTGTTGGCTTCCGTCAACGCAGTGGGGACATCGAGGCAAGAACCATTGGCCGTGCGGTTGCAGCTCTTGTCGCAAGACTCCGGCACCCTGAGAGGAGGCGTGAGGAATCATTGCCCATCACTACCGGATGAACAACAAGGCTTTGGACACCCTTCTACTCTTACAGGTTAGTCAAGGACCAATCCTTTAGTTGTCAATGGTTGAAGACATTGGTTTATAGAAATGTTTACGTTAAATAGAGCCATGGCTGATGAGCAGGTTAGACAGGTAATGCGTGAGGCTACAGAAGCCGAGCATATTGGTGAATATTGGACAGTGATATACACAGAAAAGTTACTTCCTACCTTTGATGGGAAACGAAAAGAAGTTCGAAATTTTATTTTAGCAATTGAATCTACTTTGGAGATGCTCCATGAAGTGAGAAAGGGACCATTTGTTAAGAGTATATTAGCTCACATTACAGGTGACGCTAAATTCAAATTGAATAATAGAAAATAGACACGTGGGAAGATATAAAGAAAGCTTTGGAAGAAAATTATACTACCAAGCACTCTCTTGATTATACAGCTGGCACTCTATTTACCGCTAAACAGCATGCTCATGAATCCGTAATAGAGTGGAGTAACAGACTCCTTAATATTTCGAGAGAATTATGTTTTGAGGTCAAAACAAAGTTAATTGCATTGAGTAGGGATGATCCTTCCATAAATAATCAGTTGTGTTACCTCCGGGGAGGCAATGACTTAATAGCAGAATTACTTAAGGGAACATTTGTAAATGGTCTGAAACATGACCGAATTAAATATTTGCTGAAAAGTAAGAGGGGTGATGACATCACACTCTTACAGTTAATAGAAATAGCTGGTAATGAGGAAAGCGAATTGAGAAGTCAAAGATTTCGCTCCAATCAAACATGGTTGTCAGGTCCGATTCCTGGACAATCTAAAGTTCAAAATGAGATGGAACAGGGAGGTACACAACAAAGAGTAATTAAGAGAGAAGTAATGCTTGCAAATTAAAGATGATAGAAAATGATTTATATATGATAAAGTGGGGCACGTGGCCCAGAACTGCCATCACAAGTTGATATGTGACATGTGGAAGGAAGGGTCATGCCTCTCTAAGATGCAGAGTGAGGGATGTACATAATGCATCCTCCGGACAGGGTCCGAAAACGAGTAATCTTGGGCAAGGTTGTAATCCCCAAAATAAAGGCACCCACATTTTCTAGGGAAACTTGTGTTTAGGACCATGTGATAGGCAGTCACGCATGGGTCCTGTTACTCTGATTGCAAGCAGAGGTTAATTGTAGTAATGAAATGAATAATGACTGTCTTAAGGAGGGTGACCTAGTTTGTGATTTAAAGGATGCTAGCATCGACATTACCCTGCCAAGAGCCTTGAATGGTGCGGCAAAGACGAACAATAATCTTGCAGTGACAAGTGAGTTCATAGGGTCCCAATTAGTACCGGTTGAGGGTTCCCCAGAGTCAATAACATGTGTTGGCAGTCACAGCGAGACTCTGAAAATTGATCAAAAGGATGGACAATCCCTGGGTCCATATGAGATCGTGGTGACAAGCCCGCTACTCCAAACAGAAGTAGGAGTGGCACTGATAGATACTGGTGCACAGGTATCTCTCATTGCCAGGACTTCGTTGCCCCCCAAGGTTACCGTGAATGAAAATGGATAATATAAAGTGGGATTACTGGAAATATAATGAGTACGAAGGGGGACCCAAAAATAACCGGAACCGACCTGTTGCGCGCGCATGCTTTGTAATTACGAGTTGTGCTGCTAGGTAGTGTTAGCTGGGGGTCTCCCGTGACTGTTAGTGAGCTGGCGTCAGTCTGAGTTAAGTGGTTTGTCTGTGGTGCTCTGTTGTGTGCGTTCCTGTTTCAACCCTTTGGCGATTAGTGAGATGGCCGACCAGAAGGAACAAAGAGTGTGCGTGAAATTTTGCTTTCTGTTAGGGAAAACTGCAGCGGAGACTGTTGGGATGCTTCGGCAAGCCTTTAATGATGATGCTTTGGGGAAATCACAGGTCTACGAGTGGTTTTCCCGTTTCAAATCTGGCAACATGTCAACAGAAGACATGCCACGCCCCGGGCGTCCTTCGACAGGAAGAAATGACGAAAACATTGCCAAAATCAAACGTGCAATTGATGAAGATCGTCAAAAGACCATTGACCAACTTTCTGAGGAAACGAACATCTCATGGAGCACGGTCCAGCGAATTTTAACCGAAGGTTTGCACATGAGATGGGTGTCTGCAAAATTTGTTCCTTGCTTGCTCGGAGATGACCAAAGAGAAAACCGCGTGAATGTTTGCCGCGACTCGAAGAGTGAAGTGCAGAACGATCCAGAATTTCTTAAAAGAATTGTGACTGGCGATGAGTCTTGGTGCTACGGGTACGATCCAGAATCAAAGCAATCACCAAGCCAGTGGAAAACTCCAACTTCACCACGACCGAAGAAAGCGCGTCAAGTGCGATCCAATGTGAAAACAATGTTGATTTGTTTTTTTTTTTATGTGAATGGCATTGTCCACAAAGAGTTCGTTCCGCCAGGACAAACAGTAAACCAACATTTTTACCTGGATGTGTTACGAAGATTACGAGAGAGTGTGCGACGAAAACGGTCTGAAATGTGGAGAAATGGGAACTGGTTGCTTCACCGTGACAATGCTCCAGCCCACACAGCTTTGACGGTCTGACAGTTTTTGACAAGCAACAACATGGTGATTGTGCCTCATCCACCTTACTCACCCGACCTAGCTCCATCGGACTTTTTTTGTTTCCATGGATGAAGAGAAGTCTGAAAGGAAAACGATTCCGTGATGTGGATGAAGTCAAAGAAAACACGCTAATCGCCAATCGCTAATCTCACTAATCGCCAAAGGGTTGAAACAGGAACGCACACAACAGAGCACCACAGACAAACCACTTAACTCAGACTGACGCCAGCTCACTAACAGTCGCGGGAGACCCCCAGCTAACACCACCTAGCAGCACAACTAGTAACTACAAAGCATGCGCGCGCAACAGGTCGGTTCCGGTTATTTTTGGATCCCCCCTCGTATTAATAGACGTTGAAGACTTTTTGCGTACTGTAGTACTGTGCTATCTGGAGTGTGATGGTGCTAGTTCCTGCGTTTATCTGCGTTACCACGTGAGGACTACTGTATGTGTGTAACAGCGAATTATAAATTGTAAATCAAGGAAAGCACTCTACTAATTGTAATTGTAATTGTAACTTGTAACCGAATTGCTATGGAATCCATCCAAATAGAAACCCATATTTTCGTCACGCGTACTACCCTACACGTCACAATATAATATATAGGTTAAAATCTGTCTTTCAACAAGGCCATTACAGCAAAATTGAAACTAATTATCAACTTATAATCGGTTACTGCCTTCTCATCTCGATCAACGGCACACATCCACAGCAGTTGATACAGCATCATTTGCATCAGAATCAAACCCACCAAGTGCTTGTTTCTATCAGTTGTATTGAATTTGAGAGTTCACATGTGAACGATTTATACATAATAAGGATCTGCCCGCCGGTCACGGTAGCCGAACGGTCTAAGGCATGCACTGTCTTCGCTCGCTCGGAATGCGGGATCGTGGGTTCGAATCCCACTCAGGGCATGAATGTTTGTGTGCGTTTTTCTGTTTTTGTCTATAGGTAGAGGCCTTGCGACGAGCTGATCACTCGCCCAAGGAGTCCTAGTGTCTTTGTAAGACCTAGAAAAACCGAAGTGAACGGAAGTTCATGGAGGTAGGCCTAGGTCCACTGGGGCTGTAGTGCCAAGGAAAAAAAAAAGATCTCCCCTTCTAACTTGACTATATTTTCCGTTACTTAATTTAACTTACAGCAAAACAAAGAACTGCCTAAATGTAACCCGTTTAAACTTTCAAACACAGCCACATGAAATGTGAAGTCAGTCGGGATTTAATGTGAGTAGACGTTTAGGTCTGTACTCAGCCATAAATAAATATTTCTAAACCATTCTGAAACCCACAGCTACATTACTCGTGAAGTAAGCTTACATTGAAAATAATGACCATAATGGTGGCAGGAACAACAATAGGAATAGGCTAATAATAACTGCATGAAATATAGGATAGTCTATAGATTTAGTGCATTTAAGTGGGCCAATTTTCATAAACGTCTGCAACGTGATGATTCTGGAATTGTACATACCGAATGATTACTCCCTCTGAAAAATGTGGAAGTTCTCTCATGGCTGTGAACAGAAATGCATGTCTATTAATAGCCTTGAGTTACTGCAAGATTTACAAGACAACTAATTATATATATATGTGCAGAAGGTAATTCGACCAAATTAATGCAGATCCTAAAGGAAACAGGTATCGATTGGCGTGAAAGAAGATTGATTAGTAAATTGTACATGGATCAGAAAATAGAGTGCGACTGGACAGAGGGGAGACAAGAAGTGTGAAGTTTGGAAGAAGAGTTCAACAAGGATGATGTTTATCACCAATTTTGTGATTATATATTATACCAATTATATATATATACTGAGTGTCCCAAGAGGAATGTGCCAGACTTCAGGAGCGTGTTCCTCATGTTAAAGCATGCCGATATATCCCAGACCACCTCGTTGGTGTCTCCACCTTATCGTGGTGAGGGGGTTTGAGAATGCCGAGGACCCTCAGAGCTATACCAGCAGTAGCGTAGCTACTGGCAGGGCCTCCCTTGCTGGACAGGTCAAATGGTAGGCATCAGACGAAGAGAGACACCAAAAACTGGTGCAGGAAGCAGCGTCATCAGTGGCGACTTGAAGCACAGAGCAAGTGATGCTCGAAATGATTCAAGTTCGTATAGTAACAGGCGTGACCAGAGTGGTTTGAACGGCTGCTGTACTGCGATGTGGAAAGCAAATGGAAAAACTACCACATTATCACTTTTCCTGGATAGTCTCTTTCCAAAAACAGAGATATCATGTATGCGAGATGTTTCCTCTGGAGGCAAAACAATCCTGACGTAAACTACTCCCCCAATCGGATCTCCGGGGGGGAGGGGTTTCTAGAGGAAATGTCATGCAGGCGTTACAAGAAAAAGTGCGAAGATCAGAAGAAACATCATGGATACAAGATTGGAACATGGAATGTAAAGACCTTGAATGAAACAGGCAAATTGGAGAATTTGAAAACGGAAATGGAGAAGAATGGGGTGTCTGTTCTAGGTGTCAGCGAAGTGCGATGGAAAGGACAAGGCGAAATAAGAAGTGGTGATTATACGGTGTATTATTCCAGAGGTGAACGGGCTGAAAGAGGCGTGGCAATAGTGGTTCATAAAAGTGTAGTAAGGAGTGTTGTTAATAAGATTGCTTGTAATGACAGAATTATTGCCCTGAAGTTAAAGGCGGAACCGGTAGATATACTGATTATGCAAGTCTACATGCCAACATCAGAGTATGAAGATGATGAAGTGGAAAAGTGTATGACACAATTGAAGAAATTCTTCAGGAAGATGGAAGAGGAGACACAAACAGCATCATATTGGGAGACAGGAATTGCATTGTTGGAGATGTACCATATCAGAATATTGTTGGATCACATGGACTAGGAAGACGTAATCACAGGGGTCAAATGCTTATTGACTCTTGTGAAAGCAATGGACTGATTGTCACCAACACTTGGTTCAAGAAGCCAAAGAGAGGAATTTACACATGGAAGGCACCTGGGGATTGGAGGTGGCATCAGCTGGACTACATCCTTGTGAAACATCGATTCAGAAATAGTGTGAAGGATGTGAAGACGCATCCTGGGGCAGATATTGACTCTGACCACAAATTACTGGTTGCCAAGTTCCGAACCAGGTTGAAGAAAATTATAAGATTTCGAAAGCGCAGACCCAAATGGGATTTGGAGAAGTTACATGCTCAAAGAAAAAGCATGCAAGAGACCCTAGAAGAGAAACTCGGTGCAGTTGAAGGTGAAAGCGGAAATGCTGAAGCGCAGTGGAACAATATAAAAGAATTCATGTTAGATACTATCAGTGATTTGGTTGGTAAAGTTGAGAAGATAGCAAGAAAACCATGGGTTACACAGGATATGATGAGTAAAATGGAGGAGCGAAGGAAATGGAAGAATGTCAACAATGAAGAAGGCAGGAGGAAATACAGGAGACTGAGGAATGAATTGAAAAGAGCCACGGACAGGGCCAAAAAGGAATATCTTGAGAAGATATGTAATGAGATTATGGAATTTCAAAGAACAGGCCGTTATGATTTGATGTACATGAAGACAAAAGAACTAGGATGGAAAGAGAATCATGGGATTCAAAATGTTGGCATCGAAGACTCCCAGGGGAATAGAATAGTAGATCAGAGGCAAGTGCTGAAAATTTGGGAAAATTATATTTCAGAACTATATGATCGACCTAATCGGCCAGAAACCTTAGAAGTTGAACCGGAAGAAGAAGTAGATACAGACGAGAAAGGACCATATATTTTACAAAGTGAGGTGGAAAAAGCTATCAAGGAAATGAGGAAGGGAAAGGCTACAGGAGATGATGATGTACCTGGAGATGTGCTCAAGTTACTGGGAGAAGGTGGTTTGAAAACACTGACAAAACTAATGAACACCATATATGAAAGTGGAGAGTGGCCCAAGGACTTTACAGAAGTTACAATGATTGCCTTAAAGAAAAAGACAAAAGCTACAAAATGCAGCGACCATCGCACAATAAGTCTTATTGCACATACAGCAAAGATAATAGCAAAGATACTTAAAAGAAGAATTGAAAGGAAAATAGAGGATGTACTTGGAGAAGATCAGTTTGGATTTAGAAGAGGAAAAGGAACCAGGGATGCAATTGGGATGATGAGAATTATAGCGGAACGAACTTTGGAGATAGATGAAGAACTGTGTGTTTGCTTCATAGACTGGCAGAAGGCATTTGACCGGGTAAACTGGACCAAATTAATGCAGATCCTGAAAGAAACAGGTATCGATTGGCATGAAAGAAGATTGATTAGCAAATTGTACATGGATCAGAAAGTTAGAGTACGACTGGACAGGGGGGAGACAGGAAGTGTGCAGATTGGAAGAGGAGTTCGACAGAGATGCTATTTGTCACTAATTCTGTTCAACTTGTACAGCGAATGCCTTACCAAAGCAGCTCTGGACGGGCTCGAAGACTTCAAAGTAGGAGGGCAAATTATTCAAACTGAAATATGCAGAGATGA
>NW_019733442.1:10328-12469 GCF_002891405.2 Cryptotermes secundus
TGGACTTAAATTTGAGGAAGAAACTAGTGAAATGCTACATTTGGAGCATAGCTCTGTATGGGGCTGAAACATGGACACTTAGGGCAGTAGATCAGAAACATCTGGAAAGTTTTGAAATGTGGTGTTGGAGAAGGATGGAGAACCAGAAACATCTGGAAAGTTTTGAAATGTGGTGTTGGAGAAGGATGGAGAAGATCAGTTGAACCGATTATGTGAGAAATGAAGAAGTGTTAATTAGAGTCCGTGAGCAGAGGAATAGCCTACACGAAATAAGAAAACGGAAGGCTAAATGGATTGGTCATATTTTACGCAGAAACTGCCTTCTAAAAGAAGTTTTTGAAGGAAAGATAGAGGGGCGGATAGAAGTGACAAGAAGACGAGGAAGAAAACATAAGAAGATGCTGGATGACCTTGGGGACAGAAGAGGATACTGTCATTTGAAGGAGAAAGCTCTAGATCGCATTAAATGGAGGAATTGTTTTGGAAGAGACTGTGGACCTGTCGTCTTGACAGATTGCTGCTGCTGCTGCTGATGATGATGATAATAGCCCAGAACACCTATGTCCAGATTTGAACGGTTACGGAGATATTGGCCCGAGACAAGTCTGGTCTTCTGGCGGGTCCACGCACTGTACCTGTCAGCTGGCAGGTGTTATCGATGTTTGTTTTTTTGGGTGTGGTGATGACGGCCCACACTAGCCGCATACACTCGGATACCAGAATGCGTAGCTAGCCATCTTATGTCAGTCCTTGCCATTCATGTGCCATGTATAGTGATTGGAACCCTAAGGACATCTATGACGCAGCGTGCGAGTTTTTTTGTAGTTCAATTTAATGGCTTCATGTCACCCACAAGTTAGTTTGATGTTACCTACGTTATTAACATTACAGAAACAACATATTCCTGCCAGCTTTAATATGTATTCGGTAATCAACAAGTGTGTAACACCTGTACAAGATTCACACTTCCTGGCCATTATCTCCGTAACCGTTCAACTTTGGACATAGGTGTTCTGGGTTATATCGGCATACTTTAACATAAGTAACAACCTCCCGAAGTCTGGCACATTCCTCCTGGGACACCCTGTACATGAGTCCACAGCCGACCCAACACTTCAACAAGCAAGTCCTAATGAAAACAACCCAAAAGCTGGTCGAATCACGAAGAAAGACTACGTTAACCGCTACCACTTTGACTTCGTAAACCACGCTCTGCTACCACTTTGAGCCGTATCCCCCGTCTATACGGATAAGGGACATGCTCGTAAGAAACGACTTGCTTGTTGGCGTGGTGTAGTATGCCTCCCTAGGATTGAGTAAGGGATCTCGAGAGAGGAAACCCCATGTCATTTCGACAGGCCAAGCTGGGCGGATCAACTAGGCAGGAGCTAGTATGGAACATATGGCGAAACAGTGTACATATACTCGAACACTTTCCTAAAACATGGAAATATATTGATAACCTGAGTATACAAATAACAGGCCTGAGGGGGAGTTACTGGTTATTACATACAATGGCTGACTGAAGCAGAATTACACTGCGCTTGGCGGAGGCGAAGATGTAAGGGAAGAAGAGAACGATCGCTTATCTTGACTTACCACGATGGTTCGCAATCATGCTAAGGAGGGGGGGAACACGTGATTCTGACGTCAGTGGGGCAGAAGGGACCGGCTCGCATCCTGGTGTCCGGAGAGGCCAGTCCAAGGAACTTAACGTAGAAGAACCGTTGCACGGGTCACAGCCGAGAGGCCAAAGATGCACTCCAGCACCTCTTTTACTGTTATTTCATTATCCATGTCTCCTGAAATAATGTATGGAAAAATTGGATTTATCTTTTATTACCAGGCAACAAATCGAGATTCTTCCATCATTTCGCCTGTAAGTATGTGGAATCGTGAGAAATTATTTTCCATTTTCAGGTCACTCGCGAGGCCTTTGCAGAAATGGCCGAGAATGACTCCATATATAATTATCCGAAAACCGTATAAAGGATTTCAGTTTGATATCTGCCATTTTCGCCCAGAAAACATGGTCAACACCAGACGAATAAGTAGGTTCATTTGGAGGTGTTACCAACAAATACAAATTACTTCCGCGAAGAATTTAAGAGCAGATTAAATTCGGAGAATATTTCTAGATG
>NW_019733443.1:0-420 GCF_002891405.2 Cryptotermes secundus
AGAATAATCCCTGACCTCACACCAGCTCGAGGAATCACCAGTACCAACTGGACAGGAGGAGAGGTGGTCCTCATGGATGGTCTTCACGGTGTGGATAATAGAATAATCCCTGATTTCACACCAGTTCGAGGAACCACCAGTACGGCCCGGACAGGAGGATGAGTGGTCATCATGGCCGGTCTTCAGGGTGTGGATAATAGAATGATCCCTGACCTGAAACCAGTACGGACTGGACAGGAGGATGGGTGGTCATCATGTGCCGGTCTTCGCGGTGTGGATAATAGAATGATCCCTGATCTCACACCAGTTCGAGGAACCACCAATACGGAATGAACAGGAGGATGGCCGGTCTTTCCGGTGTGATAATAGAATGATCCCTGACCTCACACCAGTTCGAGGAATCATTGGTATGGACCGGAC
>NW_019733444.1:0-460 GCF_002891405.2 Cryptotermes secundus
CCTTGTCGAACTCCTCTTCCAATTTGCACACTTCCTGTCTCCCCCCTGTCCAGTCATACTCTAATTTTCTGATCCATGTACAATTTGCTGATCAATCTTCTTTCATGCCAATCGATACCTGTTTCTTTCAGGATCTGCATTAATTTGGTCCAGTTTACCCGGTCAAATGCCTTCTGCCAGTCTATGAAGCAAACACACAGTTCTTCATCTATCTCCAAAGTTCGTTCCGCTATAATTCTCATCATCCCAATTGCATCCCTGGTTCCTTTTCCTCTTCTAAATCCAAACTGATCTTCTNTCTCCAAGTATATCCTCTATTTTCCTTTCAATTCTTCTTTTAAGTATCTTTGCTATTATCTTTGCTGTATATGCAATAAGGCTTATTGTGCAATGGTTGCTGCATTTTGTAGCTTTAGTCTTTTTCTTTAAGGCAATCACTGTAACTTCTGTAAAGTCCTTG
>NW_019733445.1:0-354 GCF_002891405.2 Cryptotermes secundus
CACTTGATAGCTTTGCGTGGCTAGCTTTCTAGCTTTGCGTAGCTATCTCTGCAACTTGGCTAGATTTGTGTTGCTAGCTTGCTAGCTTTGCGTTGCTATCTTACTAGTTTTGCGATCCTAGCTTGCAAGCTTTGCGTTACTAGCTGGCAAGCTTTGCGTTGCTAACTTCCTAGCTTTGCGTTGCTAGCTTGCTAGCTTGATATATTTGCGTTGCTAGCTTGGCAGTTTTGTGTTGCTAGCTTGCTACGTTTGCGTTCTAGCTTTCTAGTTTTGCAATGATAGTTGGCTAGCTTTCCGTTTCTATCTAATTACTTTACTTCTTTTGGCTTATTTTGGACTTCACCCATCGTCCGG
>NW_019733446.1:0-787 GCF_002891405.2 Cryptotermes secundus
GAATCTCAGACTTAAGCTCCATTGTTAAATGACCTTCAAACACACTCAGAACAAGCATAATACTCTTTTGTCTTCCATTCCAGAACACTTGTAACCCATCTCCCATCATTTAACTTAGTCAGTCGCCCCAAGTTTGATGCCTGATCATTATGTCCATAGGCCACTGTGCCTTAAGAGTGACTGACTGTACTGTCCAAGACTTGAGTATTAAGTCGTATTCCCCAGTTTTATTTATGTTACGGCTTCAATATTGTACTCGTATGTTGGTTCTATTATAGCAGTTGATGTTTCCTTGCTTGCCTGACATATTCCCATTGTGTATTCCGTTATTTTAGAGATGCCATGGAAGTATTTAGGGAAAAACATTATCCGGAGCGACACCCAGCATTTAATTGGGAGAACAGCTTATATAGCCTTGGGGAACTGTCATTTGGCAGAGAGGTGAGTTTGATTTATTTTAGAAATAAGCTTGGTGCAATATACCAACAATACAATGTCTTTGTTTCATGAATTTTGCATGAAGTCTCCATTAACCCTTTGGCTGCCATGCCCTTCCACCGAAATTCTGCTTTAAGTGCAGGTCATTTGGTGGTAAGTGCAGAGATGAACAGGAAAAAATGCATTCAAATCCATGTTGTGTGATAGAAGAATGGTTCTTTTTTTGTCTTTAATGAACATAGACATAAACAGCATTTTAGAAAAAGTATGTAAAAGCTTATGCTAAAGAAAATCTATTTTACTGAAATAATATTATATTTAAGCATCCTGTTGCACTCTACACGATAAA
>NW_019733447.1:0-11125 GCF_002891405.2 Cryptotermes secundus
GCCCACGATTCATCTGGTTCATAAATTTGCGCACTTTTCCCACAGTTGTTTGAGTACCCGCGAAAATATTTATGCCGACACCAAAGTGTTTACAGAAATAGACTGGAGGTTGAGTAAAAGTGGAAATATTCCGAAAAGTTTCCTACATAAATGGACTAAGCACTGGAGTTGTTTTATCTCCTTTTATTTTCTAATTTGATTCTTTATAGGCCGTTACGTATTTGCAGGAATACAAGCTGTGACTGAAATTAAATGGGACGCATTTGTTGCTACTTAACCTTTGAATATTAATACATTTGCATATAAGTTCGCTGCAATAAATAAAAACAGAAGAATCCTATTTGACGCTAGGAAGGAAGTAGGGAAGTAGGAAAATATAGTATCAGTTTGAGATATGTGGATAGAGTCGTATATAAGGATAATGTACATGGGATATTGACGTTTTAAAAACGACGCAAAGCAAAGTGAATATTAAGGCCGCGCCATAGCTCAAGCCGTTTGTCGCTGGCGTCCCACCGCGGTGGCCCAGGTTCTATCACGCGTCTTGTAAAGTGGGATTTGTGGTGGGCAAAGTGGCGCTGTGGCAGGTTTTCTCCGAGATCTTCGGTTTCCCCTGCTAATCTTCATTCCACCAATTGCTCCACAAAAACCTTCACCTATTATATGCGGTGGGTACAATAGGTCAGATTTGGCCGTAGTACAAGGGACTTTGTCCCACCCTACTAGAAATGAAAGAATCGTCATAAATCTATCCACATGTGACGTGTGAAATATTTCGTATGTGTTAAGGAGGAGTAAAATTTTGGAAAATAAATCTGAGAACAATTTGTTTAACCATTCATTTTCCTTCCTTTGGTCTCTATGTTATGTACTCTCCTTCATTCATGGAGTCCTATATAACTTTTCATTTGTCTTTTCTCTTTCTATTTGTACTTATGCTATCATTAATATTGTCAGATGCAGGGATGACAATAATATAATGAGAATTCGACTCTGAACTACAAATATTTTGACTGTTTAGAAAATGTAGGCTCTTACAATTTTTCTGTTTCACCCGTTCATGTTTATTAGTAAAGTTTTTTTTTGTGTAAAGAAAAGCGGGACTTCTGAAATAACATTGCTCCCTCGGATATTTCCTTCATAACGTGCAGGAATAGTGGAGCCAGAAAAATCGCTCTTTCTAGACAACGGCAAGGATAACATATCTCAACGTGTTTCCAATGCTATTTGTGAAGTTTAATATATTCCAAATGTAGTAAAATTTGGGGCCTATTCTCCCCTGAAATATTTATATTCATTTCTTTTACTTAAAAATATAATTGACTGCTCTACCATTAGAAATGATAGAAAAGAATAGCAATATCTGGGCATAATAATTACCTTCACTTTCACATAAGGAGTCAGTAGTAAGAGAACTGATTTCGTCATTCCTTTTTGTAGTTCATCTTGAGATGGAACCTGGTAAAAATTACATACCGCATATTAATAATCAGACACCGTATCGAGAACACGCCGTTATATGTCATGCATGGTGAACAGTCTTCGCCGTTTGCTGAAAGAACAGAAAATCAATATAGAGAAGAACAATGCTTTCTCATCAATTCTTGCAACAGAATCTTCATAAGAGAAATCGCGGATTAAGGGAAGAAAAATTTGGATTACATAAACTGTAACTGGCGTCTGCTCTAACAGTGTACGGACGAAGGAGTATGACATATAGTGCTGCTACTAGTGGTTATGCGGTTAGCAAATGGTATTTGAAGTAGTAACGAGTTCCTTGTGCTAGAAATGTACGGCTGAAATAGTCTGACAATTCCTTGTTGACTTATAATGAAGTGCATTCATAGGCTATTCACGTGGACGATCTCTAATCTCTTTATAAGACCTCTTCAATAATTTCGAGCTTTTGTTCCTAACATGGTTCCAGGTATTTTCTTTTGGTTTTATATAGCAGACCACTATGCCACACCATGCCGAAGGCCTGGCTCACATCTAAGAACACTTGTACAGTAGTTTATGTCGTCTAAAGCTACGTCAATAATATTTGTAACTCGATGAATCTTCTGTATGGAAAAATGGAAATGAAGAAATTAATAATGGTGGTGTGGAATCCACTCTTCTGGCCTCAAGTTTTTCTTTATTGTTCTAAGTATACGTTATAACTAATATTAAAATATAACTTGTTGCATTGAATCTTTACTTGCTATCTAAAGAAGTTAAATATCTCTGGATTTGGGTACGATTTTCTGTTTATTGTTAAAATATGCAAACCTCGAAACGAAATTGAAAGGAGTGTTCAACGAACTTCCTTCTTCTCCACAAGATGGAATTTATTCCGCGAATGTATGATGATTTTTTCACAGGTCTATCACAAACATAATACTATGGCGTATTGACTCTGTGCAGGAACTCTTAAGCCGCATAGGCATCGAGGAAACCGCGCAACGTGAGAGTTGCTGATTGTATCTTATCGTCGGTAGGCGATATCACTCTGCTCATAACGGGGTGCGACTGACGTCACATATTCCCACTCATCCAGTCACTACGCAAGTCTCAGTAAATAACCCACCCCTTAAAATGTGACGTCACTCAAAACAGAGCGTCAGTTGCTAGGCAATTCGTGGGTAGATACACCTGACAACATTCAGCCATTGTTCCTCTCCGTGTGGAAACCTGGTCGAATACTTCCACAGTGACCCTGCGAGTCGTAGGAGGCGACGAAACGGGAAGCCTCAAATCTGAGGGAGTAAAGTATTGTCGCGAGTCTCAAGGGACTGGGACCCAAGAAAGGCCGCGCTGCTACGGCCCGGCTGCATATCCAAAGGGACCCGTCGTCTTGTCAAAGAGGGCGTCCCATAATAATAAGGCCGTAACTGTCAAAATGGTAAAAATTCATATCTAGTCATGTGAACGAGATAAGGCTCGACACCAAGACGTACTGACTGACTGACAGACTGACTGAAGGTCGTTCGCAATGTGACTTTGACTTTGACTTCAGCCAGTATTCAGTATGAGATTGCGTTACCAGTAGTTGGGAGTGGCGACAGCAAGCGAAGCGGATCAGGAAATACAGAAGGTTGCGTGTGAGAATGAGAAGGGTGATTTAGAAGACTTTCATGAGTGTGACGGTGAAGTGATACTGGAATGGTATTGGAAGATCTCATGTGCAATATCTGGATTGATTTGAAGTGCCAATTCCTGTGTGTAGATCCATTGCTAGGATACGATTAGTGGAGGAAAGAAAATTCTAGTGCATGTGCGACGGCGAATTGAAGTGTGTGTAAATCGGCGCTAGCGCTGTAATTTCAGTGTAATTAAGAGAGTGCGTGTACCGAAGCCGTTAATATATCCTTTCATCCATAGTAGAACCCATCATTTCGTAATGCGTGCCCCCTACACGTGACATATTTTGTGTCAGAACTTGGCGGCTCGGGTATTTTAAATTTTTCAGCATTGGTTACAAATTCTTTACAGCGTTGTCCTACAAGAATGGAGACACGGAAGACTATGGAATTCCTGTTGAAAGAATTTAGGGTCAATGGGAAAGCCGCCGAAGAAGAAATCCTAGCCTGAATGGACGATAATATGAAAGACGTTCGAGAAAATGCGGAGGCTGTCATGAAAGCCATGCGCGAAGAAACCCGCTCGAAGCGGTTTGAGAAAATGTAAGCCCGAAAAATACGATGGCCTGCCTAGAGCAGACAGAGGCGAGTCTACAAGGTAAAGAGACGAACTCAGGGGATAGGGAACCTGAGACGACAGAACGAAGAGAGTTTTCCGTAGAAACAACAGTGTTGCCGTTCCAAGAGCCGAAGAAGGAACGGCTTAGGGCCCGAAAACTGGTCGGGGAGTGCCGCTGAAAGAAACCGAAGAAGAGGTTGAACGTCGCCCGCAGACGTAAGACACACCGTGCGAAATTGGAACGACATAAGGAAAAATTCGTTGGAGAAACTGCAACAGGGCCATGGTTAAGCGAGCATACCAGAAATAAGGGCCACTCAGGAAGAATTTAAGGAAGCATGGTTTTGACCTTGTGGAGGGGACGACACCCGACAAAACGGATAAAGGCACTGCAAACAGAGGAAGTACCGGTTATGTAGAGACGCCTGTCACCCCACCATGAATGGCGAATGAAAGATGACGAGTACATGATAGTGAGAAAAAGTACTAATGAACGAGCTTGCGCCCTACCACGGAGCTGCTTAACACTCTCTCTCCTAGCTTACAGGATACACACTCACGACAATACAGACTTGGCCCGTGCTAGGCTAGTTTTCGGAAGAGAACTCCGACTGCCCTGAGACCTACCCTTTGGGGTACCCCCACACAAGGAACTAAAAGATTTTCCTGAGAAATGATTCAAAATTTTCTAAAGCCTGTTACAACACATTATTTCAGAAATTTATGCTGAGATGCACTAACCTTTTTTACAGCCCAGAATTTTACGCATTACTTACATTGTGTTAATGACAAAAGAAATAAACTAGTGCAGGGTTAGGAAAGCAACCCATCCATAACTATATTATTTTTCATATGAACAATACAGGTATGTAGGAAGGTTTCTGCCTCTTATTTTTGTCCTTTGGTCTGTTGCTTGCTTCTCCTGCATGGTATCTTGGTTCTCCGTGGAATAGACACAAATAAACTCCGAACCCTCTATCTGTACAACAGGCATGGCAAATGAATATAGAATAGCCTATTTATGTGTTCAGACTGATTCGTGTTAATATGTGAACAGCATAGGAAAAACAAAGACTAATGCAAAGAATGAATTTTTTGTAGAAACTCTACCTGTAAGTATTGGATGAACATCCGCAACAACAATTGGTGTTTCAGCCAATTAATTTGACGGCAATAATTTGTCCTGATGTGTTGAAAACCTACAACTATTTGCTCAAATTCGAAGCTGTATCTTCGGCTACCGAAATTATGAAAGGGTGTTTAGTCAGGGTGGGGAACTAGTGGGAAGATAATGTTTCACACTGTATCCAGCAACCTACTGGTAGCTACATCAAAACATGAGTTATGAACATTCTTAGAAGTGCACAAATACAAATTTGTGTCCGAATTTCACAAATTAACATCAAATATCACACACATATACACCTTCATAATAATTGTGCATCTTCCAGCAATATCAAAAATCAATCAGTCATAGAGAAGACAAAATTATAAGTGAGACTCTGAATTCATTCAGTAAAGCAGAAAAGCAGGCCACAGGGAAAGGAAGGGTAAGACGATACAACAGCGAGGAAGATTTCTCACTTAAATGTAAACCGCGGAATATGTGAACGCACCACTCACCTGGATGTTTTTAACACACGATTTCGGTGTATTAAATGTGTTCGTTTTAGCCTTCACTTTAGTGAAGTCGGGGATACGATAGGTCAAAATAGTACGACCCTTTGGACACTGCCTATTTCTCAAGGCCACGCTGGATCCTGGTTTCAAAGGTGAACTGTTGGTATGTTCTGGCCCTTCAAACCTCGCCCGGCTGTCTATTGTGGCAATTCCTGCAACAGAGCGAGACTACTAGTAGTAATTATATATATATATATTTTTTTTGCTCCCTGTAGCGAAGGCCATGGGAATGACTCGAACCTGCAATTAGGTCAATGATTTTGAATCTCATGTCCAAGATGATGTAGATATATTGGCATTACTGATCCTATGGAATGATTCTTTAAGGGAATCCTCTCCTACAGATCAATTTTCTGTTCCTGTACAAAGTATATATCAAATTAACACCGTCGTAACCATATTCACGTGACACAACTGTATCCCTTCCTTAGTGGAAATGAGTCATAAAAGTTCGGAGAAATATTATACAAAAGTGGTTCTTCCGATTCTTCTGCTTCCTACGTCTCTACGTTGTCTTACTCGCTTTTAATTCATGTTGTCCTATAATATTTTCTTCGTTTGTTTCTTTTCCATTTTCCTTTGCACGATTTTTTCATTAATATATTGTCACGTGCAGGGGAGACTACAGACACGGTATGTATTTGTGAATGTTTTAATGACAACACGACCAGAAGCTACAAGTACTTAGAAAGATATCGCTGATTTGACATTGTTTACAGCTAATGCATGCTGAGTTTTCTACTGCCTGAAGTGTCATCACAGTCTTTGCTTGGCAACAGCTCTCAACAGTGGAGAATATTCACCATATGTGCTCACGTCATTACTGTCCGGTCAATATTCCTCAATTGAAATATTAACTTAAAGAGAGTACCATCTGTCCCCAGACTCCATATCAGAGCTCAGTTGAATGCAGAGTTCATTATTGGATTTATGTGGTGAAAAATGAATAAGGTATTCCTCTTTCGTCTGTTACTAAATGAAATTTGGATACAAGGAGATAATACATCAGCTATTCATAGACAAACAGATAGCCCACGATTCATCTGGTTCATAAATTTGCGCACCTTTCCCACAGAAGTTTGAGTACCGGGAAAATAGTTATGCCGACACCAAAGTGTTTACTGAAATAGACTGGAGGTTGAGTAAAAGTGGAAATATTCCGATAAGTTTTCCTACATAAATGGACTAAGCACTGGAGTTGTTTTATCTCCATTTATTTTCTAATTTGATTCTTTATAGGCCGTTACGTATTTGCAGGAATACAAGGTGTGACTGAAATTAAATGGGACGCATTAGTTGCTTTTTTAACCTGAGAATATAAATACATTTGCATATAAGTTCGCTGCCATAAATAAAAACAGAAGAATCCTATTTGACGCTAGGAAGGAAGTAGGGAAGTAGGAAAATATAGTAACGGTTTGAGATATGTGGATAGAGCCGTATATAAGGATATTGTACGTGGGATATTGACGTTTTATAAACGACGCAAAGCAAAGTGGATATTTAGGCCGCGCCATAGCTCAAGCCGTTTGTCGCTGGCGTCCCACCGCGGTGGCCCAGGTTCTATCACGCGTCTGGTAAAGTGGGATTTGTGGTGGGCAAAGTGGCGCTGTGGCAGGTTTTCTCCGAAAACTTCGGTTTCCCCTGCCAATCTTCATTCCACCAATTGCTCCACAATCACCCTCACCTATCATCTGTGACTGGTACAATAGGCCAGATGTGGCCGCAGTACAAAAGACTTAGTCCCACCCCACTAGAATTGAAAGAATCGTCATAAATCTATCCACGTGTGACGTGTGAAATATTTCGTATGTGTTAAGGAGGAATAAAACTTTGGAAAATAAATCTGAGAACAATTTGTTTAACCATTCCTTTTCCTTCCTTTGGTCTCTATCTTATGTACTCTCCTTGATTCATGGAGTCCTATATAACTTTTCATTTGTCTTTTCTCTTTCTATTTGTACTTATGCTATCATTAATATTGTCAGGTGTAGGGATGAGAATTCGACTCTGAACTACAAATATTTTGACTGTTTAGAAAATGTAGGCTGTTACAATTGTTCTGTTTCACCCGTTCATATATATTAGTAAAGTTTTTTATATGTGTAAAGCAAAGAGGGTCTTCTGAAATAACATTGATCCCTCGGATATTTCATCCATAACGTGCAGGAATAGTGGAGCCAGAAAAATCGCCCTTTCTAGACAACGGCAAGGATAACATATCTCAAGGTGTTTCCAGTGCTATTTGTGAAGTTTAATATATTCCAAATGTAGTAAAATTTGGGGCCTATTCTCTCCTGAAATATTTTTATTTATTTCTTTTACTTAAAAATGGAATTGACTGCTCTACCATTAGAATTGATAGAAAAGAATAGCAATATCTGGGCATAATAATTACCTTCACCTTCACATAAGGAGTCAGTAGTAAGAGAACTGTCTTCGTCATTCCTTGTTTGTAGTTCGTCTTGAGATGGAACCTGGTAAAAATTACATACCGTATATTAATAATCAGACATCGTATCGAGAACACGCCGTTATCTGTCATGCATGGTGAACAGTGTTCGCCGTTTGCTGAAAGAACCGAAAATCAATATAGAGAAGAACAATGCTTTCTCATCAGTTCTTGCAACAGAAACTTCATAAGAGAAATCGCGGATTAAGGGAAGAAACATTTGGATTACATAAACTGTAACTGGCGTCTGCTCTAACAGTTTACGGACGAAGGAATGTGACATATAGTGCTGCTACTATTGGTTATGCGGTTAGCAAATGGGTTTTGAAATGGTAACGAGTTCCTTGTGCTAGCACTGTACGGCTGAAATAGTCTGACAATGCCTTGTTGACTTATAATGAAGTGTATTAATAGACTATTCACGTGGACGATCTCTAATCTCTTTATAAGACCTCTTCAATAATTTCGAGCTTTTGCTCCTAACATGGTTCCAGCTATCTTCGTTTGGCTCTTATATAGCAGACCACTATGCCACACCCTGCCGAAGGCCTGGCTGGCATCTAAGAACACTTGTACAGTAGTTTATGTCGTCTAAAGCTATGTCAATAATATTTGTAACTCGATGAATCTTCTGTATGGAAAAATGGCCATGAAGAAACTAATAATGGTGGTGTGGAGTCCACTCTTCTGGCCTCAAGTTTTTGTTTATTGTTCTAAGTATAAGTTATAACTAATATTAACATGTTACTTGTTGCATTGAATCGGTACTTGCTATCTAAATAAGTTAAATATCTCTGGAATTGGGTACGATTTTCGGTTTATTGTTAAAATATGCAAACCTCGAAACGAAATTGAAAGGAGTGTTCAACGAACTTCCTTCTTCTCTCCAAGATGGAATTTATTCCGCGAAGGTATGATGATTTTTTCACAGATCTATCACAAATATAATACTTTGGCGTATTGACTCTGTGCAGGAACTCTTAAGCCGCATAGGCCTCGAGGCAACCGCACAACTTGAGAGTTGCTGATTGTATCTTATCGTCGATGGCGATATCACTCTGAACTCGTAGAATGCTCCTAACGGAGTGCGACTGACGACACATATTCTCACTCATCCAGTCACAACGCAATTCTCAGTAAATACCCCACCCCTTAAATTGTGCCGTCACTCAAAGCAGAGCGTCAGTTTCTAGGCAATTCGTGGGTAGATACACCTGAAAACATTCAGCCATTGTTCCTCTCCGTGTGGAAGCCTGGTCGAATACTTCCACAGTGACCCTGCGCGTCGTAGGAGGCGACGAAATGGGAAGCCTCAAATCTGAGAGAGTAAATTATTGTCGCGAGTCTCAAGGGACTGGGACCCAAGAAAGGCCGCGCTGCTACGGCCCGGCTGCATATCCAGAGGGTTCCGTCGTCTTGTCAAAGAGGGCGTCCCATAAAAATAAGGCCGTAACTGTCAAAATGGTAAAAATTCATATCTAGTCATATGACCCAGATAAGGCTCGACACCAAGACTTACTGACTGACTGACAGACTGACTGAAGGTCGTTCGCAATGTGACTTTGACTTTGACTTCAGCCAGTATTCAGTATGAGATTGCGTTACCAGTAGTTGGGAGTGGCGACAGCAAGGGAAGCGGATCAGGGAATACAGAACGTTGCCTCTGAGAATGAGAAGGGTGATTTAGATGACTTTTATGAGTGTGACGGTGCAGTGATACTGGAATTGTATTGGAAGATCTCATGTGCAATATCTGGATTGATTTGAAGTGCGAATTCCTGTATGTAGATCCATTGCTAGGAGACGATTAGTGGAGGAGAGAAAATTGTAGTGCGTGTGCGACGGCGAATTGAAGTGTGTGTAAATCGGCGCTAGCGCTGTAATTTCAGTGTAATTAAGAGAGTGCGTGTACCGAAGCTGTTAATATATCCTTTCATCCATAGTAGAAACCGTCATTTCGTAATGCGTGCCCTCTACACGTGACATATTTGGTGTCAGAACTTGGCGGCTCGTGTATTTTTGAAATTTTCAGCAGTGGTTACAACTTATTTACAGCGTTGTCCTACGAGAATGGAGACACGGAAGACTATGGAATTCCTGTTGAAAGAATTTAGGGTCAATGGGAAAGCCGCCGAAGAAGAAATCCTAGCCTGAATGGACGACAATATGAAAGACGAGCGAGAAAATGCGGAGGTTATCGTGAAACCATGCGCGAAGAAACCCGCTCGAAGCGGTTTCAGAAAATGTACGCCCGAAAAATACGATGGCCTGCCCAGAGGAGACAGAAGCGAGTCTAGAAGGTAAAGAGACGAACTCAGGTAATAGGAAAACTGAGACGACAGAACGAAGAGAGTTTTCCGTAGAAACAACAGTGTTGCCGTTCCCAGAGCCGAAGGAGAAACGGCTTAGGGACCGAAAACTGGTCGGGGAGCGCCGCTGCCAGAAACCGAAGAAGAGGTTGTACGTCGCCCGCAGAGGTACGACACACCGTGCGAAATTGGAACGACAGAACGAAAAATTCTTTGGAGAAACTGCAACAGGGCCATGGTTGGGCGAGCATACCAGAAATAAGGGCCGCTCAGGAAGAATTTAAGGAAGCATGGTTTTGACCTTGTGGAGGGGACGACACCCGGCAAAACGGATAAAGACCCTGTAAACAGAGGAAGTACCGGTTATGTAGAGACGCCTGTCACCCCACCCTGAATGGCGAATGAAAGATGACGAGTACATAATAGTGAGTGGAAGTACTAATGGACGAGCTTGCGCCCTACCACGGAGCTGCTTAACTCTCTTTCTCCTAGCTTACAGGACATACACTCACGACAATACTGACTTGGCCCGTGCTAGGCTAGTTTTCGGAAGAGAACTCCGACTGCCCTGAGACCTACCCTTTGGGGTACCCCCACACAATGAACTAAAAGATAATCCTGGGAAAAGATTCAAAATTTTCTAAAGACTATTATACACATTATTTCAGAAACTTATGCTGAGATGCACTAACATTTCTTACAGCCCAGAATTTTATGCATTACTTACATTATGTTAATGACAAAAGAAATAAACTAATGCAGGGTTAGGAAAGCAACCCATCCATAACTATAATAGTTTTCATATGAACAATACAGGTATGTAGGAAGTTTTCTGCCCCTTAATTTTGTCCTCTGGTTTGTTGCTTGGTGCTCCTGCATGGTATCTTGATTCTCCGTGGAATAGACACAAATAAACACCGAACCCTCTATCTGTACAACAGGCATGGCAATGGAATATAGAATAGCCTATTTATGTGTTCAGACTGATTAGTGTTAATATGTG
>NW_019733447.1:11164-12044 GCF_002891405.2 Cryptotermes secundus
TTTTTTGTAGAAACTCTACCTGTAAATATTGGATGAACATCCGCAACTACAATTGGTGTTTCAGCCAATTAATTTGACGGCAATAATTTGCCCTGATGTGTTGAACACCTACAAGTATTTGCTCAAATTCGAAGCTGTATTTTCGGCTACCGAACATTATGAACGGGTGTTTAGTCAGGGTGGGGAAGTAGTGGGAAGAGGATGTTTCACACTGTATCCAGCAACCTACTGGTAGCTATATCAAACATGCGTGATGACCATTCTTAGAAGTGCACCAATACAAATTTGTGTCCGAATTTCACAAATTAACATCAAATGTCACACACATATACACCTTCATAATAATTGTGCATCTTCCAGCAATATCAAAAATCAATTAGTCATAGAGAAGACAAAATTATAAGTGAGACTCTGATTTCATTCAGTAAAGCAGAAAAGCAGGCCACAGGTAAAGGGAGGGTAAGACGATACAACAGCGACGAAGATTTCTCACTTAAATATAAACCGCGGAATATGTGAACGCACCACTCACCTGGATGTTTTGAACACACGATTTCTGTGTATTAAAAGTGTTCGTTTTAGCCTTCACTTTAGTGAAATCGGGGATACGATAGGTCAGAATAGTACGACCCTTTGGACACTGCCTATTTCTCAAGGCCACGCTGGATCCTGGTTTCAAAGGTGAACTGTTGGTATGTTCTGGCCCTTCAAACCTCGCCCGGCTGTCTATTGTGGCAATTCCTGAAACAGAGCGAGACTACTAGTAGTAATTATATACATATTTGGTTCTCTTTGTCTCGAAGGCCATGGGAATGACTCGAACCTGCAATTCGGCCAATGATTTTGAATCTCATGTCCAAGATGATGTAGATATATTGGC
>NW_019733448.1:0-11219 GCF_002891405.2 Cryptotermes secundus
ACGCAAAGCTGGCAAGCTAGCAACGCAAACCTGGCAATCTAGCAAACCCTATCTAGCAAGTTAGCAGCGGGAAACTAGCAAGCTAGCAACGCAAAGATATCAAGTTAGCAACGCAAAGCAAGCAAGACAGAAAGAAAAGCTAGCAAGCTTGCAACGCAAAGCTACCATGTTAGCAAAGCCAAACTAGCAAGCAAGCTATGCAAAGCAAGCAACCTAGCAACGCAAATCTAACAAGCTAGCTACGCAAAGCTACCAAGCCAGCCACGCAAAACTAGCAAGCTAGAAACGCAAAGCTGGATAAATAGCAACGCAAAGCTGGCAAGATAGCAACGCAAACCTAGCAAGCGAGCAACGCAAAGCATGCAAGGGAGTAACGCAAAAATAACAAGATATCTACGAAAAGCAACCAAGCTAGCAAAGCAAAACTATCAAGATAGCAACGCAAAGGTAGGAAGCTACAAACGCTAATCTAGCAATCTAGCAAGCTAGCAACGCAAGGCTAGCAAGGAAGAAAAGCAAAGCAAACAAGCAAGCAACGCAATTCTAGCAAGCTAACAACGCAAAGCTAGCAAGATAGCAACGAAAATCTAGCAAGATAGCAACTCAAAGCGAGCATGCTAGCCACGCAAATCTAGCAAGCTAGCAACGCAAAACTGGCAAGCTAGCAACGCAAATTGGCAAGAGAGCAACACCAAGCAGGCAAGCTACCAACGCAATCGTGGCATACTAGCAACGCAAATCTTTCAAGCTAGCAGGGCAAAGTTGGCAAATCGGCAACGCATATCTAGCTAGCTAGCTACGAAATCTAACAAGCTAGTAACTCAAAGCAAGCAAGCTAGAACGAAAAAGCTTTCAAGTTTTAGAACGCAAAGCTACCAAGCAAGCAAAGAAAAACTAGCAAGCTAGCAAGGAAATGCAAGCAAGCTAGCAACGCAATGCAAGCAAACTAGCAACGCAATGTTAACAAGCTAGCAACGCAAAGCTAGAAAGCAAGCAAAGCAAAGCTAGCATTGCTAGAAAGCAAAGCTAGCATGTTAGCAATGCAAATTTACCAAGCTAGCAACCCAAACCCAGCAACGAGCAACGCAAATCTAGCAAGCTAGCAACGCAAAACTACCAAGCTAGCAACGCCTAGCTAGCAAGCAAGCAACGCAAACTGGCAAGTTAGCAAAGCAAACCTGGAAATCTAGCAACGAATACCTGGCAAGCTATCATCGAATATCTAGCAAGTTAGCAACGGGAAGCTAGCAAGCTAGCAACGCAAAGCTAGCAAGCTAGCAACGCAAAGCTAGCAAGCTAGCAACCAAAAGTAGCAAGTTAGCAACCCAAAGATAGCAAGTTAGCAACGTAAAGCCAGCAAGATAGAACACAAAACTAGCAAGATAGCAACGCAAAACTGGCAAGCTAGCAACGCAAACTGGCAAGCTAGAAACGCAATTCTGAATAGATAGCAACGTAAAGCTGGCAAGCTAGCAACGCAAAGCCAGCAAGATAGCAACGCAAACCTAACAATCTAGCAACGAAAAGCAACGAAGATAGCAACGCAAAGCTACCTAGCTAGCAACGCAAAGCTAGCAACATAGCAACGCAAAGCTAGGGAGATAGCAACGCAAAGCTACCAACAAGGAAACAAGGCAAACAAGAAAGCAACGCAACACTAGCAAGCTAGCAACGGAAAGCTACCAAGGTAGCAACGCAAAGCGAGCAAGATATCCACGCAAATCTAGCAAGCTATCAACGCAAAACTTGTAAGATAGCAACGCAAATTGGCAAGATAGCAACACAAAACTGGCAAGCTATCAAAGCAAGCCTGGCAAGCTAGCAAATCACACCTGTTAAACTAGCAACGCAATGCTGGCCAAACCCGGCAACGCATATCTAGCAAGCTAGTAACGGAAAGCTAGCAAGCCAGCAACCTTAAGCTAGCAAGCTAGCAACGCAAAGATAGCAAGCTAGTAACCCAAAGCAAGCAAGGTAGAACGCAATGCTTTCAAGCTAGCAACGCAAGGCTACCAAGCTAGCAAAGCAAAACTAGCAAGAGAGCAACGCAAAGCTAGGAAGATACAAACGCAAATCTAGCAATCTAGCAAGCTAGCAACGCAAAGCTAGCAAGCAAGAAAAGAAAAACAATCAAGCAAGCAAACCAAATCTAGGAAGCTAGGTACGCAAAGCTACCAACCTAGCCACGCAAAACTAGCAAGCTAGCAACACAAAGTTGGCAAGCTAGCAATGCAAACTGGCAAGCTAGCATCGCAAAGCTGGATAGATAGCAACGCAAAGCTGGGAAGCTAGCAACGCATAACTAGCAAGCTAGCAACGCGAAGCATGCAAGATGGCATCGCAAAAATAAAAAGCTAGCAACGCAAAGCTACCAATATAACAAAGCAAAACTAGCAAGATAGCAACGCAAAGCTAGGAAGTTACAAACGCAAATCTAGCAATCTAGCAAGCTAGCTACGCAAAGCTAGCAAGCAAAAAAAGCAAAGAAAACAAGGCACAACGCAAATCTAGCAAGCAAGCCAAGCAATGCTAGCAAGATAGCAACGGAAACCTAGCAAAGTAGCAACGCAAAGCGAGCAAGTTATCCACGCAAATCTAGCAAGCTAGCAATGAAAAGCTGGCAAGCTAGCATCGCAATTTAGCAAGAGAGCAACACCAGCTGTCAAGCTACCAACGCAAACGTGGCATGCTAGCAACGCAATCCTGTCAAGCTAGCAAAGCAAAGCTGGCAAACCGGGAACGCATATCTAGCAAGCTAGCGACGAAAAGCTAGCAAGCCAGCAATCCAGGGCTAGCAAGCTAACAACGCAAAGATAGCAAGCTAGTAACTCAAAGCAAGCAAGCTAGAACGAAAAAGTTTTCAAGCTAGCAACGCAAAGCTACCAAGTTAGCAACGAAAAAATAGCAAGCTAGCAACGAAATGCAAGCAAGCTAGCAACGCAATGCAAGCAAGCTATCAACCAAAGATAACAAGCTAGCAACGCAAAACTAGCAAGCAAGCAAAGCAAAGCTAGCAACTAAAAAACGCAAATGTAGCAAGCTAGCAACGCAAAACTACCAAGTTAGGAACGCCAAGTTAGCAAGCTATAAATGCATATCTAGCAATCTAGCAAGTTAGCAACGCAAAGCTAGATAGCAACGCAATGCTAGCAAGCTAGAAACGCCAAACTACCAGGGTAGCAATGCAAATCTAGCAAGCTAGACACGCAAACCTAGCAAGCTAGTAACGCAAAGATGGTAAGCTAGCAAGGCAAAGCTGGCAAGCTAGCAACGCAAAGCTAGAAAGCCAGAAACCCAAAGCAAATAAACAAAGCAAAGCGATGCTAGCAAGATAGCAAAGCAATGCTAGCAAGCTAGCAACGCAAAGTTAGAAAGCTAGCAACTGAAAGCTAGTAAGGTAGCAAAGCAAAGATAGCAAGCTAGCCACGCATATCCATCCAGCTAGAAACGCATAGCTGGCATGCTAGCAACCCAGAGTTGGCAAGATAGAAACGCAAAATCTGGCAAGCTAGCAAAGCAAAGCTAGCATGCTAGCAAAGCAAAGCTAGCAACCTAGCAAAGTAAAGCTCGGAAGCTAAAAACGTAAAGCTAGCAAGCAAGCAATGCTCATCTAGCAAATTAGCAAAACAAATTTAGCAAGCTAGCAACGCAAAGATAGCAAACTAGCCACGCAAATCTAGCAAGCTAGCAACGCTAATCTAACAAGCTAGCAACGCAAATCTAGCAAGCTAGCAACTCAAAGCTAGCAAGCTAGCAAATCAAATCTAGCAAGCTAGCAACGAAAAGCTAGCAAGGTAGCAACGCCAAGCAAGCAAGGTAGCAACGCAAAGCTAGCAAGCTAGCAACGTAAAGCTAGCAAGCTAGCCACTCAAAGCTAGCAGGCTAGCAAGGTAGAATTGAAAGCTAGCAAGCTAACAACGCAAAGCTAGGAAGATAGCAACGCAAAGCAAGCAAGCTAGAAACCCAAACATATCAAGCTAGCAACACAAAGCTAGCAAGATGGCAACGTAAAGCTGTCAAGCTAGCAACGCAAAACTGGCATGCTAGCAACACAAGCTGGCAAGCTAGCAACGCAATGTTAGCAAGCTAGAAACGCAAAGCTAGCAAGCTAGCAACGCAAAGCTAGCAAGCTAGAAACGCAAAGCTGAAAATCGAGCAACGAAAAGCTGGCAAGTTATCAACGTATATCTAGCCAGTTAGCAACGGGAAGCTAGCAAGCTAGCAACGCAAAGCTAGCAAGCTAGCAACCATAGCTAGCAAGCTATCAACGCAAAGATAGCAAGCTAAAAACGCAAAGCAAGCAAGATAGAACGCAAAACTAGCAAGCTAGCAACGCAAACCTGGCATGCTAGCAACGTAAACTGGCAAGCTAGCAACGCGAAGCTCAATAGATATAAACGCAAAGCTGGCAAACTAGCAACGCAAAATTAGCAAGCAAGCAACGCAAAGTAAGCTAGAGTGCAACGCAAAGATAACCAGCTAGCAACGCATATCTAGCAAGCTAGCAACGCAAAGCCAACAAGAGAGCAACGCAAAACTAACAAGCTAGCAACGCAAAATTATCAAGCTAGCAACGCAAATCTACCAAGCTAGCAACGCAAAGCCAGCAAGATAGCAACGCAAATCTAGGAAGCTAGCAACGCAAAGCTAGCAAACAAGAAAACAAGGAAATCAAGCATGCAACGCAAAGCTAGAAAACTAGCAACGCAAAGAGAGCAAGCTAGCAACGGAAAGCTAGCGAGATAGCATCGCAAAGCAAGCAAGCTATCCACGCAAATCTAGCAAGTTAGCAACGCTAAGCTGGCAAGCTAGAAAAGCAAATTTACAAGATAGCAACACAAAAATTGCAAGCTCCCAAAACAAAACTCCAAGCTAGCAAACCAAACCTATCAAGCTAGAAACGCAAAGCTGGCAAACCGGCAACGCATATCTAGCAAGCTAGAAACGGAAAGATAGCAAGCCAGCAACCCAAAGCTATCAAGATAACAACGCAAAAATAGCAAGCTAGTAACCCAAACAAGCAAGCTAGAACGAAAAAGCTTTCAAGCTAGCATCACAATGCTACCAAGCTAGCAACGCAAAACTAGCAAGCTAGCAACGAATTACAAGGAAGTTGGCAACGCAATGCAAGCAAGCTAGCAACGCAACGCTAACAAGCTAGAAATCAAAGCTAGCATGTTAGCAACGAAAAACTACCAAGCTAGCAACACAAAACTAGCAACTAGCAACGCAAATCTAGCAAGCTAGCAATGCAAAACTACCAAGCCAGCAACGCCATGTTGGCAAGTTAGCAACGCAAAGATAGCAAGATAGCAAAGCAAAAATATCAAGCTAGAAACGCTTATATAGCAATCTAGCAAACTAGCAACGCAAAGCTAGCTAGGCAGCAACGCAAAACTAGCAAGCTAACATGCTAACATCGGAAAGCTACCAAGCGGCAACGCAAAGCTAGCATGCAAGAAACGGAAAGCGAGCAAGCTATCCACGCAAATCTAGCAAGCTAGCAACGCAAAGCTGGCAAGCTAGCAACGCAAATTGGCAAGAGAGCAACACCAAGCTGTGAAGCCACCAACGCAATCCTGGCATGCTAGCAACGCAAACCTGGCAATCTAGAAAACAAAGCTGGCAAACCGGAGCCGCATATCAAGCAAGCTAGCAACGGAAAGCTAGCAAGCTAGCAACTCATAGTTAGCAAGCTAGCAACTCAAACCTAGCAAGCTAGCAACGCAAGGATAGCAAGCTAGCAACGCAAAGCAAGCAAGTTAGAACGCAAAACTTTCAAGCTAGCAATGTAAAGCTACCAAGTTACGAACGCAAAACTAGCAAGCTAGCAACACAATGCAAGCAAGCTAGCAACGCAAAGCTAATAAGCTAGCAACGCAAATCTATCAAGCTAACAACGCTAATATAGCAAGCAAGCAACGCGAAACTACCAATCTAGCAACGCCAAACTAGCAAGTTAGCAACACAAAGCTACTAAGATAACAAAGAGGAATTATCAAGCTAGCAACGCATATCTAGCAATCTAGCAAACTAGCAACGCAAAACTATCAAGGTAGCAACGCAAAAGTAGCAAGCTAACAAAGCCCATTTAGCAAGGTAGCAACGCAAAACTAGCAAGGTGGCAACGCAAATCTAGCAAGCTAGCAACGCATATCTAGCAAGCCTGCAAGCTAGCAAAGAAATCTAGGAAGCTAGCAACGGAAGCTAGCATGCTTGCAACACATAGCTAGCATGCAAGAAACACAAATATGCAAGCAAGCAAGCAACGCAAAGCTAGCAAGCTAGCAAAGCAAATTAAGCAAAATAGATCGCAAAGGTAGCAAGCTAGCAACGCAAAAGTACCAAGCTAGCAACGCAAAATTACAAAGCTAGCAACGCAAACAAGCAAGCTAGAAACCCAAATCTAACAAGCTAGCTACGCAAATCTGCCAAGCTAGCAACGCAAAGCTAGCAAGCTAGCCACGCCAAGCTAGCAAATTAGCTACGCAAAGCTAGGAAGCTAACAACGAAAGCTAGCAAGCAAGAAACGCAAAGCCAGCTAGCAAGCAACGCAAACCTAGCAAGCTAGCAACGAAGAATCTAGCAAGCAAGCAACGCAAACCTAGCAATCTAGCAAGCTAACAACGCAAAGTTAACAAGCTAACAACGCACAGCTAGCAAGGTAGGAACGGAAAGCTAGCAAGCTAGCAACGCAATGCTAGAAAGTTTGCAAAGCAAATCTAGCAAGCTAGCAACGCAATGCTATCATGCTAGCAACGAAAGCTAGCAAGAAAGAAACGCAAAGCATGCAAGGAAACAAACAAAAAAGCAAGGCTAGAATGACAGCAAAGCAAAGCTTGCAACGCCAAGCTAGCAAGGTAGCAACGCAAAGCTAGCAAGCTGGCAACAAATGCTAGCAAGCAAGAAACGCAAAGCAAACCAGCAAACAAGCAACGCAAAGCTACAAATCTAGCAACGCAAAGCTAGCAAGCTAGCTACCCAAAGATAGCAAGCTAGCAACGGAAAGCTAGCAAAGTAGGAACGCAAAGCTAGCAACCTAACCACGCAAATCTAGCAAGCTATCAACGCAAAGCAGGCAAGCTAGCAACGCAAAGCTAGCAAACTAACAACGCAAAGTTAGGAAGCTAGAAACGTAAACGTAGCAAGCTAACAACTCAAATCTAGCAAGTTAGAATAAAAAATAGCAAGCTAGCAACGAAAATCTAGCAAGATAGCAACGCAAAGCTACTTAGTTAGCAACGCAAATCTAGCTAGCTAGCAACGCAAAGCTAGCAAGACAGCAACGCAGAGCAACCAAGCTTGCCACGCCAAGCAAGCAAGATAGCAACGCAAAGCTATCAAGTTTGCAACGCATATATAGCAATCTAGCAAGGTAGCAAAGCAAAGTTAGCAAGCTATTAACCACAAGCTATCAAGGTAGCAACGCAAACCTCGCAAGCTGGCCACGCAAATCTAGCAAGCTAGCAACGCAAAGCTAGCAAGCAAGAAACGCAAAGCAAATATACAAGCAACGAAATGCTAGCAAGATAACACCGCAACCTAACAAGCTAGCAACGCAAACCTAGAAAGGTAGCAACAGAAAGCTAGCAAGGTAGAAAAGCATAGCTAGCATGCTAGCCGCGCAAATCTAGCAAGCTAGCAACGCAAAGCTAATAAGCTAGAAAACACAAAGTTGGCAAGCTAGCAACGCATATCTAGTAAGTTAGCAATGGAAAGCTAGCAAGCTTCCAACACAAAATTATCAAGTTTGCGGGAGCAAAGATAGCATGCTAGCAACGCAAAGCAAGCAAGCTAGAACGCAAAGCAAGCAAGAGAGCAACGCAAATCTAACAAGCTACCAACGCAAAGCTAGCAAGCTAGCAACGCAATGCTAGCTAGCTAGCAACGCTATGCTAGCAAAATAGCAACGCAAATCTAGCAAGCTAGCAACGCTATTCTAGCAATCTAGCAAACTAGAAACGCAAAGCTAGCAAGCTAGGAACGCAAATCTAGCAAGCTAGCAACGACGTCTAGCAAGCAAGAAACGCATAGCAAGCAAGCAAGCAAGCAACGCAAATGTAGAAAGCTAGCAACGCAAAGCTATCAAGCTAGAAACGGAAATTTAGCAAGTTTGCATCGCAATGCTAGCAAGCTAGCCACGCAAATCTAGCAAGCTAGCTACGCAAAGCTAGCAAGCTAGTAACGCAAAGCGGGCAAGCTCGCAACGCAAAGCTAGCAAGCTAACAAAGCAAAGCTAGGAAGCTAGCAACGCAAAGCTAGCAAGTTAGCAACGTAAAGCTAGGAAGATAGACACGCATAGCTAGCAAGCTAGCAATGGAAAATTAGCAAGCTTGAGAGGTAAAGATAGCAAGCAAATAAAGCAAAGCTAGCAAGTTAGAACGCAAGCTAGTAAGCAACGCAAAGCTGGCAAGTTAGCAACGCAAACTGGAAAGCTAGCAACGCAAAGCTAGTAAGATAGCATCGCAAAGCTACCATGCTAGCAAAGCAAAAATTGCAAGCTAGCAACGCGAAATGTATTGATAGCAACGCAAAGCTGCAGGGATAGCAACGCAAAACTATCAAGCTAGCAACGCAAAGCACGCAAGATAGCAACGTAAAACTATCTAGCTAGCAACGCAAATCTAGCTAGCTAGCAACGCAAATCTAGCAAGCTAGCAACGCAAAGCTCTCAAGCTAGAAACGGAAATCTAGCAAGTTAGCAACGCAATGCTAGCAAGCTAGCCACGCAAATCTAGGAAACTGGCAACACAAATCTAGCAAGCTAGCAACGCAAAGCTAGCAAGCTAGTAACGCAAAGCGGGCAAGCTAGCTACGCAAAGCTAGCAAGTTAACAACGTAAAGCTAGGAAGATAGAAACGCATAGCTAGCAAGCTAGCAAACCAGAACTAGCAAGCTAGAGAGGCAAAGATAGCATGCAAGTAACGCAAAGCTAGCAAGTTAGAACCCAAGCTAGTAAGCAACGCAAAGCTGGCAAGCTAGCAACGCAAACTGGCAAGCTAGCAACGCAAAAGCTAGCAAGATAGCATCGCAAAGCTACCATGTTAGCAAAGCAAAATTTGCAAGCTAGCAACGCAAAGCTAGTAAGCAAGCAACGCGAACTGGATTGATTGAACGCAAAGCTGCAGGGATAGCAGCGCAAAACTATCAAGGTAGCAACTCAAAGCAAGCAAGAGAGCAACGCAAAACTAACTAGCTAGCAACGCAAAATTAGCTAGCTAACAACGCAAAGCAAGGAAGCTAGCAACTCAAAGCTACCAAGTTAGCAACGCCAAGCTAGCAAGATAGCAAAGGAAAACTATCAAGATAGCAACGCATATCTAGCAAACTAGCAAACTATCAACGCAAAGCTAGCAAGCTAGCAACGCAAAGCAACCAAGCTAGCAACGCCAAGCTAGCAAGCTAGCAACGCAAAGCTAGGTAGCTAGCAACGAAGTGCTAGCAAGACAGCAACTCAAAGCTAGGGAGCTAGCAACGCAAAGCTAGCAAGCAAGGAAACATGGCAAACAAGAAGCAAAGCAAAGATATCATGCTAGCAAAGAAAAGCTTGCAAGCTAGCAACGCAAATTGGCAAGAGAGCAACACCAGCTGACAAGCTACCAGCGCAAACGTGGCATGCTAGCAACGCATTCCAGTCAAGCTAGCAAGGCAAAGCTGGCAAACCGGCAACGCATATCTAGCAAGCTAGAGACGATAAGCTAGCAAGCCAGCAACCCAGGACTAGCAAGGTAGCAACGCAAAGATAGCAAGCTAGTAACTCAAAGCAAGCAAGCTAGAAAGAAAAACTATCAAGCTAGCAACGCAAAGCTACCAAGTTAGCAACGAAAAACTAGCAAGCTAGCAACGAAATGCAAGCAAGCTAGCTACGCAATGCAAGCAAGCTTGCAACGCAAAGCTAAGAAGATAGCAACGCAATGCTAGCAAGTAAGCAAAGCAAAGCTAGCAAGTTAAACGCAAAGCTATCATGTTAGCAACTCAAAGCTGCCAAGCTAGCAACCCAAAACTAGCAACTAGAAACGCAAATGTAGCAAGCTAGCAACGCAAAACTACCAAGCTAGGAACGCCAAGATAGCAAGCTAGCAACGCATATCTAGTATTCTAGCAACCTAGCAACCTAGCAACGCACAGATAGCTAGCTAGCAATGCAATGCTAGCAAGCTAGAGACGCCAAGCTACCAAGTTAGCAATGCAAATCTAGCAAGTTAGCCGCGCAAACCTAGCAAGCATGCAACGCAAAAGTGGCAATCTATCAAGGCAAAGCTGGCAAGCTAGCAACTCAAAGCTAGCAAGCCAGACACACAAAGCAAGTAAACAAAGCAACGCAATGCTAGCAAGCTAGTAAAGCAATGCTAGGAAGCTAGCAACGTAAAGCTAGAAAGCTAGTAACGGAAAGCTAGTAAGGTAGCAAAGCAAAGCTAGCAAGCTAGCCACGCATATCTATCAAGGTAGCAACGCAAAGCTGGCAAGATAGCAACCCAGAGGTGGCAAGCTAGAAACGCAAAATCTGGCAAGCTAGCAAAGCAAAGCTAGCATGCTAGCAAAGCAAAGCTAGCAAACTAGCAACGTAAAGCTCGGAAGCTAACAACGTAAAGCTAGAGAGCTGGCAACGCAAATATAGCAAACTAGCAACGCTAAGCTGACAAGCTAGCAACACAAATCGAGGAAGCTAGCAACTGAAAGCTAGCAAGCTAGCAAGGCAAATCTAGCAAGCTAGCAACGAAAAGCTAGCAACGTATCAACGCCAAGCAAGCAAGTTAGCAACGCAAAGCTAGCAAGCAAGCAACGTAAAGCTAGCAAGCTACCCACTCTTAGCTAGCAGGCGAGCAAGGTTGAATCGCAAGGCTAGGAAGTTAGCAAAGCAAAGCAAGCAAGCTAGAAACGCAAACATATCAAGCAAGTAACACAAAGCTAGTAAGATAGCAACGCAAAGCTAGCAAGCTAGCAACGCAAATCTAGCTATGTAGCAAGTTAGCAACGCAATGCTAGCAAGCTAGCAACGCGAAACTGGCAAGCTAGCAACGCAAAGCTAGCAAGCTAGCAATGCAAACCTAGCAAGCAAGAAACGCAAAGCTGGAAATCTAGCAACGAAAACATGGCATTCTATCAACGTATATCTAGCCAGTTAGCAACGGGAAGCTAGCAAGCTAGCAACTCAAAGCTAGCAAGCTAGGAACCAAAGCTAGCAAGTTAGCAACGCAAAGATAGCAAGCTAGCAACAC
>NW_019733449.1:0-840 GCF_002891405.2 Cryptotermes secundus
GATTTGCGTTGCTTGCTTCTTTGCTTTGCGTTGCTAACTTGCTAGATTTGAATTGCTAGCTTTTTAGCTTTGCGTTTCTAGCTTGCTAGCCTTGCGTTGCTAGCTGGTTTTATTTGCGTTGCTTGCTTGCTTGTTTGCTTTGCGGTTCTTGCTTGCTAGTTTTGCGTTGCTAGCTTCCTAGCTGTGCGTTCCAAGCTTGCTAGCTTTGCGTTGCTAGCATGCAAGCTTTGCGAAGCTAGCTTCGTAGCTTGACAGCTTTGCGTTGCTAGCTTGCTAGATTTGCGTTTCTAGCTTCCTAAATTTACGTTGCTATCTTGCTAGCTTTGCTTTGCTAGCATGCTAGCTTTGCGTACCTTGCTTGCTTTCTTGCTTTGGGTTCTATTCTTGCTTGCTTGCTTTGTGTTTCTTGTTTGCTAGATTTGTGTTGATACCTAGCTAGATTTTTGTTGCTAGCTTGTTACCTTTATGTTGTTGCCCGCTAGATTTGCGTTGCTAGTTTGATAGCTTGCTAGATTTGCGTTGCTTGCTTGCTAGATTTGTTTGCTAGCTAGCTAGATTTTCGTTGCTAGCTTGCTAGTTGTCTGTTGTTGACGGCTAGATTTGCGTTGCTAGTTTAATAGCTTGCTAGATTTGCGTTGCTAGCTAGCTAGCTTTGCGTTTCTACCTTCCTAGCTTTGCGTTGCTAGCCTGATAGGTCTGCGTTGCTAGCATTGCGTTGCTAGGTTGTTAGCTTTGCTTTGCTAGCTTGCTAGCTTTGCATTGCTTGCTTGTTTCTTTCTTGTTTGCGTTTCTGGATTGCAAGATTTCCGTTGCCAGCTTGCTAGCTTTGCGTGGCTAGAT
>NW_019733450.1:0-2110 GCF_002891405.2 Cryptotermes secundus
GGCAAGGCAGCAACGCAAATTCGGCAAGCTAGCAACCTAAACCTGTCAAGCTAGCAACGGAAAGCTAGCAAGCAAGCAACCCAAAGATTGCAATCTAGCAACGCAAATCTAGCAAGTTAGCAAGCTAGCAACGCAAATCTTGCAATCTAGCAAGCTAGAAACGCAGAGCTAGCAAACGAGCAACGGGAAGCTAGCAAGATAGAAACGCAGAGCTAGCAAGCTAGCAACGCAGAGCTAGCAAGTTAGCAACGCATAGCCAGCAAGATAACCACGCAAATCTAGCAAGATAGCAACGCATACCTGGCAAGCTAACAACTCAAAGCTGGCAAGCTAACAACTCAAATCTAGCAAGCTAGCAACTTAAAAATAGCAAGCTAGCAACGGAAAGCTAGCATGGTAGCAACGTAAAGCTAGCAAGCTAGCCATGCAAATCTAGCAAGCTAGCAAAGAAAACCTGGCAAGATAGCAATGCAAATTTGCAAGCTAGCAATGCAAATTTGCAATCTAGCAACGCAAACTTGCAAGCAAGCCACGCAAAGCTGGAAAGCTAGCAAAGCAAAGCTGGTAAGCTAGCAACGCATATATAAAAACCTAGCAAGATAGCAAGGCAAAGCTAGCAAGCAAGAAAGGCAAAGCAAGCAAGCAACTCAAAGATAGCAAGCTAGCAACGCAAAGCAAGCAAGCTAGCAACGCAAAGCTAGCAAGCTAGCAACGGAAAGCTAGCAAGTTTGAAACGAAAGGTTTGCAAGCTAGCCACGCAAATCTAGCAAGTTAGTAACGCAAAGATGACAAGCTAGCAACGCAAATCAAGCAAGCAAGCAACGCAAAGCTAGCAAGCTAGGAACGCAAATTTGGCAAGCTAACAACGCAAAGCTTGCAAGCTAACAAAGGAAAGCTAGCAATCTTGCAACGCAAAGCTAGCAAGCTAGGAACGCATAGGTAGCACTCTAGCAAAGCAAAGCTAGCAAGCTATGAATGCAAAGATAGTTAGCTAGCAACGCATATCAATCAAGTTAGCAAGCTAGCAACGGGAAGATAACAAGCTATCAACGCATAGCTAGCAAGCTAGAAACGCAAAGCTAGCAAGCTAGCAATGCAAATTTTGTAAGCTAGCAAGCTAGCAACGGAAAGATAACAAGCTATGAACGCATAGCTAGCAAGCTTGAAACGCAAAACTAACAAGCTAGCAATGCAAATTTAGTAAGCTAGCAAGTGAGCAACACAAAGCCAGCAAGCTTGCAACGCAATTCTAGGAAGTTAGCAACGCAAAGCTGGCAAGGTAGCAACGAAAATGTAGTAAGAGGGCAAGGCAAAATAGCAACCTAGCAACGCAAATCTAGCAATTTAGCAAGCTAGCAACGCAGAGTTGCAAGCGAGCAACGAAAATCTAGCAAGCGAGCAACGCAAACTAGCAAGATAGCAACGCCAAACTAGCAAGCTAGCAACGCAAAGCTAGCAAGCTTGTTACGCAAACTACCAAGATAGCAATGCCAAGCTATCAAGCAAGCAACGCAAATCTATCAAGCTAAAACCTCAATGCTATCAATCTACCAACGCAAAAGCTAGCAAGCTAGCAACGCATAGATAGGAAGCTTGTAACGCAAAGCATGCAAACTAGCAAAGCAAAGCTATCAAGTTAGCAATTCAAAGCTATCAAGCTAGCAACGCAATGCTAGCAAGCTAGCAACGCAAATCAAGCAAGCTAGCAAGCTAGCAAAGCAAATCTAGGAATTTAGAAACGCAAAGCTAGCAAGCTAGCGACGCAAATCTAGCAAGCTTGCAACTCAATTCAGCAAACTAACAACGCAAACTTGCATGCTAGCAACACAAAACTGGCAAATTTGCAACGCACAGCTGGCAAGCTAGCAACGCACAGCTGGCAAGATTGCAAAGCAAAGCTTGCAAGCTAGCGAGGAAAAGCAAGCAGGCTAACATAGCATAGATAGAAAGCTAGCAACGCAAAGCTAGCCAGCTATCAAGGCAAAGCTAGCTAGCTAGCAACGAAAAGTAGCATGCTAGCAACGCAAAGCTAGCAAGCTAGGAATGCAAAGATAGCAAGCTACTTACGCAAAATTATCAAGCTAGAACGCAAAGCTAGCAAGATAGAAAC
>NW_019733451.1:0-507 GCF_002891405.2 Cryptotermes secundus
GTAGCTAGTGTTGACTTCTAGCTTGCTAGATTGCTAGATATGCTACGCTAGCTTGCTAGCTTTGCGTTGCTATATTGCTAGCATTGCGTTGCTAGCTTGCTAGCTTTCCGAAGCAAGCTTGCTTGTTTGGTGTTGCAAGCTTGGTAGCTTTTCGTTCCTCATTTGCTAGCTTTGCGTTTTAATTTGTTAGATTTGCGTTCTAGGTTGCTAGATTTGCGTTGCTAGCTAGCTGGCTTCGCGTTGCTAGCGTGATATCTTTGCCTTGCAAGCTTGCTAACTTTGCGTTGCTAGCTTGCTGGCTTTGCTTTGGTATCTTCCTAGCTTTGCGTTGCTAGCTAGCTAGCTTTGCTTTGTAAGCTTGCTAAATTTGGTTGCTAGCTTGCTAGCTTTGCTTTGCTAGCATTCTAGGTTTCTCTTGCTAGCTTGCCAGTTTTGCAATGCTATCTTGCCAGCTGCGCGTTCTTAGCTTGCAAGCTGTGCGTTGCTCGCTTGCCAGATTCTGCGTTG
>NW_019733451.1:582-994 GCF_002891405.2 Cryptotermes secundus
TTGCTTGCTTGCCCGCTTTAGCGTTTCTTTCTTGCTAGCTTTTCAATAGTATCTTGCTAGCTTTGCGTTGCTAGTTTGATAGCTTTGCGCTGCCAGCTTCATATGTTTGCGTTGCTACCTTGCTAGCTTGGCGTTGCTAGCAAGCTATCTATGCGATGCTAGTTAGCAATGATTTCATTGCTAGCTTACTAGATTGCAACATATGCGTTTCTAGCTTGATAGCTTTGCGTTGTTATCTTGCTTGTTTTGCGTTGCTAGCTTGCTATCTTTTCGATGCTAGCTTGCTAGATTGATTTTGCTAGCTTGGTAATTTTGCGTTGCTAGCTTGCTAATTTTGCGTTGCTAGCTTGCTACATTTACGTTCTAGCTTGATAGCTTTGCGTTGCTAGCTTGCTATCTTTACATTCCTAGC
>NW_019733452.1:0-199 GCF_002891405.2 Cryptotermes secundus
CTGGGTCTGCGCTTTCGAAATCCTATAATTTTCTTCAACCTGGTGGGCTCTTACTGGCATCCGGTGGTCGGAAATTCAGTAGCTACAGTTAATGTTTAAGGTAAAATGTTGAGCCGTAATTTGCCTAGAACTAGGTTCCACACACACGGTTTGTTCAAAAGCAGCTCTGCCTCCACAGCGTGCCATTAGATACATTGTG
>NW_019733452.1:281-353 GCF_002891405.2 Cryptotermes secundus
ACAGGTATCTTGGAAGGCTTTGCCCCCTTCCATTCCCTTTTCTTTGTTGCTTGTTTCTCCTGCGTGTGGTCT
>NW_019733453.1:0-1678 GCF_002891405.2 Cryptotermes secundus
TGCGTTGCTAGCTTGATACGTTTTCATTTCTAGCTTGCTACCTTTTCATTATTAGCTTGCTAGCTTGCTAGCTTTGCGTTGCTAACTTGCTAGATTTGTGTTGTTACCTTGCTAACTTGCGTTGCTATCTTGCTAGCTTTACGTTATTAGCTTGCTAGCTTTGAGTTGTTAGATTGCTAGCTTTGCATTTCAGCTTGCTAGCTTGATAGATTTACGATGCTAGCTTGCTTGCTTTGCGATTCTATTTTGCTAGCTTTCCGTTGTTATCTTGCTAGATATTCGTTGCTAGCTTGCTATTTTTTCGTTGCTAGCTTGCCAATTTTGGTTGCTAGCTTGCCAGGCTTGTGTTGCTAGCTTGCCAGCTTTGCGTTGCTAGCTTGCCAGGTTTGCGTTGCTAGCTTCCCAGCTTTGCGTTGTTAGCTTGTAAGATATTCGTGGCCAGCTTATTAGATTTGCGTTACAATTTTGCTAGCATTTTGTTGCTAGCTTGCTAGCTTTGCGTTGCCAGCTTGCCAGGTTTGCGTTGCTAGCTGCCAGTTTGATTTGCATGCTTGCTTTCTTGCTTGCTTGTTTCCGTTTATTGCTTGCTAGCTTATGTTAATAGCTTAATAATATTCAGTTGCTAGATCGCTAGATTGCTGTTTCTAGCTTGCAAGTTTGCGTTCCTACCTTGCTAGTCTTGCGTTATTAGCTTGCTAGCTTTGGGTTGCTATCTTCCTAGCTTTGCGTTTGCTAGCTTGCTAGCTTTGCGTTGCTAACTTGCTAATTTTGCGTTGCAATCTTGGTAGCTTTGCGTTGCTACATTTACAGTTTGAGTTCTAGCTTCCTAGCTTTGCAATGCTAGCTTTCTAAATTTGCGTTGCTATGTTGCTAGCTTAGGGTTGCTCTCTTGCTAGCTTTGTTTTGCTAGCTTCCTTGTTTTGCGTTGCAAGATCTGCTAGCTTTGCGAAGCTAGCTTGCTAGGTTTGCGATTCTAGTTAGCTAGCTTTTGGTTGCTAGTTTGCTAGCTTTGTGTTGCTATTTTTCCTTTGCTAGCTTGCTAGCTTTTCGTTGTTAGCTTGCGGGCTTTGCGTTGATAGCTTGCCAGCTTTTCGTTGCTAGCTTGCTAGCTTTGCTTTGCTAGCTTCTCAGCTTTGCTTTGCTAGCTTGCCAGCTGTGATTCGCTAGCTTGCCACATTTGCGTTGCTAGCTTGCCAGCATTGCTTTCTAGCTTGCTAAAATTGCGTTGTAAGCTTTCTTGATTTGCGTTGATAACTTGCTAGTTTTGCGTTGCTAAATTACTAGTTTGCGTTTCACACTTCCTAGCTTTGTTTTGCTAGCTTGCTAGCTTTGCTTTTCTATCGTGATAGCTTTGCGTGGCTACCTTGCTAGCTTTGCGTTCTAGATTGCTAAATTTGCAATAATAGCTTGTTATCTTTGAGTTGCAAGCTTGCTAGCTTTACGTTGCTATCTTGCTAGCTTTGCATTACTGGCTTCCTAGCATTGCGTTGCTAGCATGCTATCTTTGCGTCGCCAGCTTGCTAGCTTAATGTTGCTAGATTGCTACTTTTGCGTTCCTAGCTTTCCGTTACTAGCTTACTAGATTGGTAGCTTCTTTGTTGATAGCTTGCTTGCTTTGCGTTGTTATTTTGCCAGTTTGCTAAATTTGCGTTGCTAACTTGCTAGCTTTGCGTTGCTA
>NW_019733454.1:0-2574 GCF_002891405.2 Cryptotermes secundus
CAACGCAAACCTAGCAATCTAGCAACGCAAAGCTAGCAAGCTATCTACGCAAAGCTAGCATTCTAGCAAAGCATATCTAGCAAGCTGGCAAAGGAAAGCTAGCAAGCTTGCCAAGCAAAGCTGGTAAGCATGCAACGCTTAGCTGGAGAGCTAACAAAGCAAAGCTGGCAATCTAGAAACGCAAAGCAGGGAAGCTAACAACGCAAAACTGGCAAGTTAGCAACACAAAGCTAGCAGGCTAGCATCGCAAAGCTGGAAAACTTGCAACGCACATCAGGCAAGCTAGCAACGCACAGCTGGCAAAATAGCAACGCAAACCTATCAAGCAATAAACGAAAAGATGCAAGCAAGCAAATAACGCAAAGCTAGCAAGCTAGCAACGCAAAGCTAGCAAGGCAGCAACGTAGAGCTAGCAAGCTAGCAACGCAAATTTAGCAAGCTTGGAACGTAAACCCTGCAAGCTAGAAACGCAAACCCGTCAAGCTAGCAACGCAAAGCTGGTAAGCTTGAAAATTAAAGCTAGCAAGCGAGCAACGCAAAGCTAGCTATCTAGCTAATCATATCTAGCAATCTAGCAAGATAGCAACGCAGTGCTAGGTACCTTGCAACGCAAAGCTAGCAAGCTAGCAACGCCAAGCCAGCAAGGTAGAAAAGCAAACTTATCAAGCTGGCAAAGAAAAGCTAGCAAGATAGCAACGCAAGGATACCAAGAGAGCATCGCAAAGCTAACAAGATAGCAACGCAAATCTAGCAAGCTAGCAACGGTAAGCTAGCAAGCTAATCACGAAAATCTAGAAAGCTAGCAACGCAAAGCTGGCAAGTTAGCAACGCAAAGCTTCCAAGTAATAAACACAAAGCAAACAAGCAAGCAAGCAACGCAAAGCTAGCAAGCTAGCAACGCAAAGCCAGCAAGGTAGAAAAGCAAACTTATCAAGCTGGCAAAGAAAAGCTAGCAAGATAGCAACGCAAGGATACCAAGAGAGCATCGCAAAGCTAACAAGATAGCAACGCAAATCTAGCAAGCTAGCAACGGAAAACTAGCAAGCTAATCACGAAAATCTAGAAAGCTAGCAACGCAAAGCTGGCAAGTTAGCAACGCAAAGCTTCCAAGTAATAAACACAAAGAAAACAAGCAAGCAAGCAACGCTAAGCTAGCAAGCTAGCAACGCAAAGCTAGCAACTAAGCAACGTATAGGTAGCAAGCTAGCCACTTGAAAGTGGAAAGCTAGCAACGCAAATGTGGTAAGCTTGAAAAGCATAGCTAGTAAGAGGGCAAAGCTAAGCTAGCAATCTAGCAACGCAAAGCTAGGAAGCTAGCAAAGAATATCTAGCCAGCTGGCAAAGGAAAGCTAGCTAGCAAAGCAAGGCTGGCAAGCAAGCAACGCTTAGCTGGAAAGCTAACAATTCATAGATGGCAATCTAGAAACGCAAAGCGGGGAATTTAGAAACGCAAAGCTGGCAAGCTAGCAACGCATAGCTAGCAAGCTAGCAACGCAAAGCTGGCAAGCTAGCAACGCAAAGCTGGAAAGCTAGCAACGCACAGCTGGCAAGCTAGCAACGTACAACTGGCAAGAAAGCAACGCAAAATTGGCAAGCAAGAAACGCAAAGCAAGCAGGCAATCAAAGCCAAGCTAGCAAGGTAGCAACACTAACCTAGCAAGCTAGCAACGCAATGCTAGCAAGCAAGCATCGGAATGCTACCAAGTTAGCAACGTTAAGCTAGCAAGCTAGCCACGTAAATCTATCAAGCTAGAATTGGAAAGCTGGCAAGCTTGAAACGCAAACATGGCAAGCAAACAACGATAAGCTGGGCAAGCTAGCAACACAAAGGGAGCAATCTAGCAAAGCAAAACTAGCAAGCTAGAAACGCAAAGCTAGCAAGATAGCAACGCATATTTGGCAAGCTAGCAAGCTAGAAACGGAAAGCTAGCAAGCTAGCAACACAAAGCTGGCAAGCTAGGGACGCATAGTTGGAAAGCTAACAACTGAATGCTGGCAATCTAGAAATGCAAGGCAGGCAAGCTAGCAACGCAAAATTGGAAAGCTTGCAACGGAACGCTAGCAATCTAGCAACTTATATCTAACAAGCTAGCAAGATAGCAACGGAAAGCTAGCAAGCTGCAAAGCAAAGCTAGCAAGATAGAACCGCAAAGCTAGCAAGCTAGCAATGCAAATCTAGCAACCTAGCCAGCTAGCAACGAAAGCTAGCATGCTAGCATCTCAAAGCTAGCAAGCTAGCAACGCAAAGATAGCAAGGTAGGAATGCAAAGCTAGCAAGCTACCAATGCAAATCTAGCAACCTAGCAAGCTAGCAACGCAAAGATAGCAAGGTAGGAATGCAAAGCTAGCAAGCTATCAACGCAAATCTAACAATGTAGCAACGTAAAGCTATAAAGCTAGCCACGCAATTCTAGCAAGTTAGCAATGTAAAGCTGGCAAGCTAGAAACGCAAACCTGCCAAGATAGTAACGCAAACCTACCAATCTAGCAAAGCATATCTAGTAATCTAGCAAGCTAGCAATGCAATGTTAGCTACCTAGCAACGCAAGACTAGCAAGCTAGCAACGCCAATCT
>NW_019733455.1:0-520 GCF_002891405.2 Cryptotermes secundus
AGCTAGCAAGCTAGCAACGGAAAGCAAGCGAGATAGCAACGCAAATCTAGAAAGCTAACAACGCAAAGCTATCAAGCTAACAACGCAATGCTAGCAAGCTTTCAACGCAAAGCTAGCAAGCTAGAAACGCAAAGCTAGCAAGCTGGCAACGAAAAGATAGCCAGATACCAACGCAAATCTAGCCAGCTAGCAACGCAATGTAAGCAAGGTAGCAACGCAAAGCTTGCAAGCTAGCAACGTACAGCTGGCAAGCTAGTAACGACAAGCTGCCAAGCTAGCAACGCAAAACCAGCAAGCTAGGAAAGAAAAGCTAGCAAGCTAGCAAGATAGAGACGGAAAGCTAGTGAACCGTGCAACGGTTCTTCTCTGTGAAGTTCTTTGAAGTCCCCCCCCCCAAACGCCGCGATGCGAGCCGTTTTTCCCTTTTCCACTCATAGTCTTAGCTGACGTCAAATCAGGTGTCCTTGTCCCCTTCCTTCCTGGACTAACGCGAGGTTTCTTGTGTCTTGATGAGGAATGC
>NW_019733456.1:0-210 GCF_002891405.2 Cryptotermes secundus
GGGGAGTGGATGTGTAGATCTACATTTTCTTGACCTCGGCACTGGTTGGAGGTGACTGGTTAGTTTCACGCCCCTGCCGCTTTACCCCCTAGGAAAAAGCTCCCAGCGCCCATTGGTTAGGAGGCTGTATGGGCCCTAGAGCCGGCCTGGACGACGTGGAGGGAAAAAAAAATTTACCCTACCGGGACTCGAACTCCGACCCCTCGGTCG
>NW_019733457.1:0-859 GCF_002891405.2 Cryptotermes secundus
AGCTTGCTAAATTGCTAGATTTGCTTTGCTAGCTTGCTAGCTTGGAAGGTTTGCTTTGCTATCCTGCTATTTTTGCGTTGCTTGATTGCTGCTTGCTTGATTTGCGTTTCAAGCTGGCTAGTTTTTTCGTTGATAGCTTGATAGCTTTGCGTTGCTAGGATTCTAGCTTTGCCTTGCTACCTTGCTAGCTTGGCGTCGTTATCTTGCTCGATTTGCGTTGCTAGCCGGCTATTTTTGCGTTCCTAATTTGCTAGCTTTGCGTTGCTAGCTTGCTGGCTTTGTCTTGCTAGCTTGCTAGCTTGTCGTTTCTAGCTTGCTTGATTTGCGTTGGTAGCCTGCTCTCATTGCGTTCCTACTTTGCTAGCTTTGCGCTGCTAGCTTGCCAGCTTTGCGTTGCTAGCTTGCCAGCTTTGCGTTGTTATCTAGTCAGCTTTGCGTTTCTAGGTTCCCAGCTATGTGTTACTATCTTGCAAGTATTGCATTGCTCGCTTGCTATCTTTGCGTTGCTACCTTGCTAGACGGCTAGCTTTGCGTTGCTATCTAACCAGCTTTGCGTTGCTATCATGCTAGTTACGGGTTGCTAGCTTGCTAGCTTTGCTTTGCTAGGTTGCAGCTTTGATTTGCTAGGTTGCTAGATTTGCGTTGCTAGCATGCTATCTTTGCGTTGCTAGCCTGATAGCTTTCTGTTCCTAGCTTGATAGCTTGCTAGATAAGAGTTGCTAGTTTTCAAACATAGCGTTGCTAGATGGCCAGCTTTGCGTTGCTAGCTTCCCAGGTTTGCGTTGCTAGCTTGCTAAATTGGTGTTGTTACCTCTCTAGCTTTCCGTTGCTAGCTTGCTAGATATGCGTTGCTAGCTTG
>NW_019733458.1:0-1168 GCF_002891405.2 Cryptotermes secundus
TAGCTTGCTAGCTTTGCGTTGCTTCCATGCAAGCTTTCCATTGCTAGCTTACAAACTTTGTGTTGCTAGCTTGCTAGCTTTGTTTGCTAGCTTGCTAGCTTTGCGTTGTTTGCTTGTTTGATTTTTTTGCGTTTATTGCTTGCAAGCTTAAGTTGCTAGCTTGCAACATTGCGTTGCTAGCTTCCCAGATTTGGGTTGCTTCCTTGCTTGCTTTCTTTGCGTTTTTTGGTTGCTAGATAGCTGGATTTGCGTTGCTATCTTGCTAGCTTTGCGTTGCAAACTTGCTAGCATTGCTTTGCTTGCTTGATAGCTTTGCTTTTCTGGCTTGCTAGCTTTGCGTTGCTAGCTTGCAAAATTGCTAGATTTTCGTTGCTAGCTTGCTAGATTTGCGTTTCTATATTACTAGACTTGCGATGCTAGCTTGCTAGCTTTCGTTACTAATTTCCAAGATTTGCGTTGCTAGCTTGCTATATATACGTTTCTAGCTTGCAAGTTTTGCATTGCTACTTTGCTAGCTTGGCGTTGCTAGCTTGCTAATTTTGAGTTGCAAGCTTGCTAGCTTTGCGTTGCAAACTTGCCAGCTTTGCAAAGCTTGCTTGCTAAATTTGCGTTACTATCTGGCTAGCTTTGGTTTACTAACTTCATAACTTTGCGTTGCTGGCTTGCTAGCTTTGCGTTGCTAGCATGCTAGCTTGCTAGATTCGCGTTGCCCTCTTGCGAGGTTTGCTTTTCTAGCTGGCTAATTTTGCGTTGCTAGCTTGCTAGTTTTAATTTCAAGCTTGCTAGCTTTGCGTTGCAAACTTGCTAGCTTGCTTTCTTTGCGTTGCTACCTTGCTAGCTTTCCCTTGCTAGCTTTATATATATGCTTTGCTAGCTTCCTAGCTTTGCGTTGCAAACTTGCCAACTTTGCAATTCTTGCTTGCTAAATTTGCGTTACTAGCTTGCTAGCTTAGCGTTGTTAGCTTGCTAGCTATGAGTTGGGAGCTAGCTAGCTATGCTTTGTTAGCTTGCTAGCTTTGCTTTGCTAGCTAGCTAGCTTTGCGTTGGTAGCTTGCAAATTTTGCGTTGCTAGCTTTATAGCTTTGCGTTGCTAGCTTTCTAGATTAGCGTTGCTAGCTTCCTATCTTGGCGTTGCTAGCTTGATGGTTTTGCTTGGCTAGCTTGCTAG
>NW_019733459.1:0-284 GCF_002891405.2 Cryptotermes secundus
AGCGAGCTAGCAACGCAAAGCTAGCAAGCTAGCAACTAAATCTAGCAACAAGGAAGGCAAAGCAAGCAAGCAACCCATAGTTAACAAGCTAGCAACTTAGAGCTAGCAAGCTAGCAACGAAAATTTGCAAGCAATAAACGCAAAGCAAGCAAGCAACGCAATGCTAGAGAGCTAGAAACGCAAAGCTAGCAAGCAAGAATGCAACGCAAAGCTAGCAAGCTAGCAATGCAAAACTAGCAAGCCTGCAACGTAAAAGAGAGCAAACTAGCAACGCAAACATAGCA
>NW_019733460.1:0-1522 GCF_002891405.2 Cryptotermes secundus
AGTAGCTATATTTCCAAGTTCGCTTTCTTCAGCCAAACATTCAGTTTTACTTGCGAGTTTGTGACGACCATACATCAGTTGTTGTGTCTTGTGTTGTGACAAATAGTGCATTGAACTAGTTACACAGTTGTCAGTGTATTTTAGTTATTGTGCTTCGAATTATTGAGCAAATAAGCAGTACTATTTTATATAGCTATTCTTGAAATGGCTAAAAGACAAAGAAGTTATAGTTTTAACAGTGAATGGGAGGAGCAGTATTGTTTTATTGAATACAGAGGAAAACCTGTGTGTTTATTGTGTAATAGTAGCGTGTCTGTTCCTAAAAAAAGTAATGTAGAGCGACATTTTTTGACTAACCACAGTAACTTCAACAATGAATTTCTTGTGAAATCTGAACTAAGAAAACGAAAGGTGAAAGGCCTAAAATCTGAATTAACCTTGCAACAACATGTATTTACAAAGCCTATCCAGCAAAGTAGTAACGTAACAATAGCTTCTTATAAAATCTGTCATGTGCTAGCTAAAAGGAAAAAACCTTTCAGCGATGGGGAAATAGTTAAAGAAGCTATGATCAGTGCTGGCGAGTCTCTGTTCGATGATCACAAAGATAAATCTGCACTTATGTCTTCTATCAAAGGACTTCAGTTGTCTCACCAAGCTGTTGCTAGATGAGTTGAACAGGTTTCCGATAATCTGGAATCTCAACTACATCAGGATTTGCAATTGTGTGAATATTGTAACGTGTTTCATTACTGAATTCGGCGTAGAGATTGTTAATTGGTTTATTCAACAACCTACAAGTAACTGCTACAACTAATTATAACAATGTTACGGGTTACCACACTTTACAAACCCTACAACCAAATCTCTTCACACTATCTTGAAGAGTCTTCATGTATTAATAACGCGGGAGCTATACAAGTCTCTCTGAATTACACACTCCAAATATAACTGTACTACAGCACACACAAAGTTTCGAAAGCACACAATAAGCCTTCTACTCGCTGATTTCTCAGTTATCGCACACTGTCACATAAAATCTTGTAACCACGTGTTCGGGTCTTCTTCCCGCAAATGCTGCTATATTTCAGCTCTCAACTCTTAGGCTGCTGTCTTGAGAAATGTTGATCACACACTCTGACTCTTAGGCTTGCTCAGAACTAATCGCTGATAACTCGGAACTAACTGTGAATAGCCTTCGCTGCTCCGTATCTAGCCTCATTCCGGACAACTCAGAAAACAGCCACGTAATAGGCACCATTGTTGTCTGGTGCCGTGTTGCTAGCAACGCGGTCCGGAGTTGTTTACTGCTGCCTAGCAACCGCGGTATCCCTTGGTGACATCACCACTGTTGACTCGCNTAAAATCTTGTAACCACGCGTTCGGGTCTTCTTCCCGCGAATGCTGCTATATTTCAACTCTCAACTCGTAGGCTGCTGCCTTGAGAAATGTTGATCACACACTCTGACTCTTAGGCTTGCTCGGAACTAATCGCTGATAACTCGGAACTAACTGTGAATAG
>NW_019733461.1:0-434 GCF_002891405.2 Cryptotermes secundus
TATTCAGCTACATGAACTAGATCAGCGATGGCCAACTGGCGGCCCTTGGGCCGCATCCAGCCCGCGACTTGATTTACTCCAGCCCCCCGCCAAGTCTCAGGTTTATTTTCAAAAATCTTAACTTCACAGCTGTATTGACATATAATTTAGTTTTTAATAGGACATTTCATTAGCCTACAGCATTTTGCAATTAACTGTATATGTTCTTACTGAGTTGGACAGTTCAAACTGTTTTCTAATAACTGTGTTCATGTCATGGAAATTCCAAGTCTCCCAACCCTACTTCTGTAGGGAGATGACACTGAAGGGAAGACCGTAGTGCTGAAGGATTTATGACACCTTCAAAATAGTAACCATTCCCTACTTGCTCACCAGTATGGGATGTTTAACGTTTCTCTCGGCATCCTGGCCTTTGTTAAGTGCCAGTTTTAGCA
>NW_019733462.1:0-438 GCF_002891405.2 Cryptotermes secundus
AGTTTTCCGTTGCTATCTTGCTAGATTTGCGTTCTATCTTGCTAGCTTTGCGTTGATAGCTTGCTAGTTTGCGTTGCTTGCTTCCTTGCTTTGAGTTTCCTGCTTGCTAATTTTGCGTGGCTAGCTTGCATTCTTTGATTTGCGCGCTTGCCAGATTCGCGTTGCTAGCTTGCTAGATTGTTAGATTTGCGTTTGCTATCTTGCTAGCTATGTGTTGCTTCTTACTAGCTTGGCGTTGCTAACTTTCTAGCTTTGCGTTTATAGCTTGGTAGCTTTGCGTTGCTAACTTCCTAGGTTTGCGTTGTTAGCTTTCCATCTATGCGTTTCTATCTTGCAAGCTTCGCGTTGCTAGCGTGCTAGCATTCCATTGCTAGCTTGCTAGATATGCGTTGATAGCTGGCTTGCTTTGCGTTGTGTGCTTCCTTGCTTTGCGTTGCT
>NW_019733463.1:0-10917 GCF_002891405.2 Cryptotermes secundus
AATATGCTAGATATGCTTTGCTAGCTTGCCAGTTTTGCTTTGCAAACTTGCCTGTTTTGCTTTGCTAATTTGCCTGCTTTGCGTTGTTAGCTTGCTAGATTTACGTGGCTAGCTTGCTATTTTGCGTTGCTAACTTGATAGCTTTCCGATGCTATCTTGCTAGCTTTGCGTTACAAACTTGCTAGCTTTGCGTTGCTAGCTTGCTGGCTTTGCTTTGCTTGCTTGCTTTGCGTTTCTTGCTTGCTTGCTTTGCGTTACAAGCTTGCAACTTTGCGTTGCTAGCTAGGTAGCGTTGCGTCTCTAGGTTGCTAGATTGCTAGATATGCGTTGCTAGCTTGATAACTTTGCGTTGTTGTCTTGCCAGCTTTGCGTTTCTTGCTTGCCAGTTTTGCGTTGCTAGCTTCCATACTTTGCGTTTCTAGATTGCCAGCTTTGCGTTGTAAGCTTTCCAGCTATGCTTTGCTAGCTTGCCAGCTTTTCGTTGCTAGCTTGCAAGCTTTGCGTTTCTAGCCTGCTAGCTTGCTAGATATGCGTAGCTAGCTCGCTAGCCTTTCGTTGCCACTTTGCTAGCTTGGCGTTGCCTGCTTGCTAGCTTTGATTTTCGAGCTTGTTTGATTTCTTGATTTGAGTAGCTACCTTGCTAGATTTGAGTTCCTATCTTGCTAACATTGCGTTGCTAGCTTGGTAGATTTGGTTTGCTAGCTTGTTAGTTTTGCGTTCCAAGCTTGCTTTCTTTGAGTTGCAAGCTTGCTAATATTGCGTTGCCTGCTTGGTGGGTGTGCGTTCCTATCTTGGTATCTTTCTGTTGTTAGCTTGCTAGCTTTGGTTGCTAGCTTGCTAACTTTGCGTTGCTAAGTTGCTAGCATTATTTTCTTGCTTGCTACCTTTGCGTTGCTAGCTTGCTATTTTTGCCTAGCTAGCTTGCTAGCATTGTTTGCTAGCATGGTAGTTTTGCGTTGCTAGTTTACAAGCATTGCGTTGCCAGCTTGATAGGTTTGCTTTGCTACGTTGATTACTCGGCGTTGCTAGATTGCTAGATTTGCGTGCTATCTAGCAAGCTTGCGATGCTAGCTTGCTAGATTGCTTGATATGCGTTGCTAGCTTGTTAGCTTTGTGTTGCTATCTTGCTAGTTTTGTGTTGCAACCATGCTAGCTATGCGATGCTAGCTTGCTAGATTGCTTGATATGCGTTGCTAGCTTGCTAGCTGTTCGTTGCTATCTATCTAGCTTTGCGTTGCTAGCTGGCTTGCTTTGCGTTGCTAGCTGGCTTGCTTTGCGTTGCTAGCTGGCTTGCTTTGCGTTGCTAGCTGGCTTGCTTTGCGTTGCTAGCTGGCTTGCTTTGCGTTGCTAGCTGGCTTGCTTTGCGTTGCTAGCTGGCTTGCTTTGCGTTGCTAGCTGGCTTGCTTTGCGTTGCTAGCTGGCTTGCTTTGCGTTGCTAGCTGGCTTGCTTTGCGTTGCTAGCTGGCTTGCTTTGCGTTGCTAGCTGGCTTGCTTTGCGTTGCTAGCTGGCTTGCTTTGCGTTGCTAGCTGGCTTGCTTTGCGTTGCTAGCTGGCTTGCTTTGCGTTGCTAGCTGGCTTGCTTTGCGTTGCTAGCTGGCTTGCTTTGCGTTGCTAGCTGGCTTGCTTTGCGTTGCTAGCTGGCTTGCTTTGCGTTGCTAGCTGGCTTGCTTTGCGTTGCTAGCTGGCTTGCTTTGCGTTGCTAGCTGGCTTGCTTTGCGTTGCTAGCTGGCTTGCTTTGCGTTGCTAGCTGGCTTGCTTTGCGTTGCTAGCTGGCTTGCTTTGCGTTGCTAGCTGGCTTGCTTTGCGTTGCTAGCTGGCTTGCTTTGCGTTGCTAGCTGGCTTGCTTTGCGTTGCTAGCTGGCTTGCTTTGCGTTGCTAGCTGGCTTGCTTTGCGTTGCTAGCTGGCTTGCTTTGCGTTGCTAGCTGGCTTGCTTTGCGTTGCTAGCTGGCTTGCTTTGCGTTGCTAGCTGGCTTGCTTTGCGTTGCTAGCTGGCTTGCTTTGCGTTGCTAGCTGGCTTGCTTTGCGTTGCTAGCTGGCTTGCTTTGCGTTGCTAGCTGGCTTGCTTTGCGTTGCTAGCTGGCTTGCTTTGCGTTGCTAGCTGGCTTGCTTTGCGTTGCTAGCTGGCTTGCTTTGCGTTGCTAGCTGGCTTGCTTTGCGTTGCTAGCTGGCTTGCTTTGCGTTGCTAGCTGGCTTGCTTTGCGTTGCTAGCTGGCTTGCTTTGCGTTGCTAGCTGGCTTGCTTTGCGTTGCTAGCTGGCTTGCTTTGCGTTGCTAGCTGGCTTGCTTTGCGTTGCTAGCTGGCTTGCTTTGCGTTGCTAGCTGGCTTGCTTTGCGTTGCTAGCTGGCTTGCTTTGCGTTGCTAGCTGGCTTGCTTTGCGTTGCTAGCTGGCTTGCTTTGCGTTGCTAGCTGGCTTGCTTTGCGTTGCTAGCTGGCTTGCTTTGCGTTGCTAGCTGGCTTGCTTTGCGTTGCTAGCTGGCTTGCTTTGCGTTGCTAGCTGGCTTGCTTTGCGTTGCTAGCTGGCTTGCTTTGCGTTGCTAGCTGGCTTGCTTTGCGTTGCTAGCTGGCTTGCTTTGCGTTGCTAGCTGGCTTGCTTTGCGTTGCTAGCTGGCTTGCTTTGCGTTGCTAGCTGGCTTGCTTTGCGTTGCTAGCTGGCTTGCTTTGCGTTGCTAGCTGGCTTGCTTTGCGTTGCTAGCTGGCTTGCTTTGCGTTGCTAGCTGGCTTGCTTTGCGTTGCTAGCTGGCTTGCTTTGCGTTGCTAGCTGGCTTGCTTTGCGTTGCTAGCTGGCTTGCTTTGCGTTGCTAGCTGGCTTGCTTTGCGTTGCTAGCTGGCTTGCTTTGCGTTGCTAGCTGGCTTGCTTTGCGTTGCTAGCTGGCTTGCTTTGCGTTGCTAGCTGGCTTGCTTTGCGTTGCTAGCTGGCTTGCTTTGCGTTGCTAGCTGGCTTGCTTTGCGTTGCTAGCTGGCTTGCTTTGCGTTGCTAGCTGGCTTGCTTTGCGTTGCTAGCTTGCTAGATTGCTTGATATGCGTTGCTAGCTTGTCAGCTTTGTATTCCTAGCTGGGCAGATTGCGTTGCTGGCTTGTTAGATTTGCGTGGCTAGCCTTCTTGCTTTGCGTTGCTATCTTGCTAGATTTCCGTTACTAGCTTGCTAGCTTTACGTTGCTATCTAGCTAGCTTTGCGGTGCTAGCTTGCTAGCTTTGCGTAGCATGCTTGCTTGCTTTGCTTTTCTTGTTTGCTAGCTTTCGGTTTCTAGCTTGCTAGCTTTGTGTTGTAAGCTTGGTAGCCTTGCGTTGCAAATTGCTAGCGTTGCGTTTCTTGTTTGCTAGCTTTGGGTTGCAAGCTTGCCAGCTTTACGTTCTTTGCTTGCTAGTTTTCGTTGCTAGCTTCATAGTTTTGCGTTGCTAGATTGGTAGTTTAGCGTTGCTAGCTTGGTAGGTTTGCGTTGCTACCTTGCTAGCATTTCGTTTCTAGCTTCCTAGCATTGCGTTGCTAGATTTCTAGCTTTGCCTTGCTATCTTGCTAGCTTGGCTTGCTAAGTTGCTAGCTTTGCGTTGCTAGCTTGCTAAATTTGCGTTGCTAGTTTGGTAGATTGCTAGATATGAGTTGCTAGCTTTCTACATTTGCGTTGCTATGTTGCTAATTTTGACTTGATAGCTTGCTAGCTTTGCTTTACTAGCATGCTAGGTTTGCGTTGCTAGCTTGCTACCTTTGTTTGCTAGCTTGGTAGCTTTGCTTTGCTTGCTTGCTAGCTCTGAGTTGCTAGCTTGCAAGCTTTGCGTTGCTAGCTTCCTAGCTTTGAGTTGCTAGATTGCTAGCTTTGCGTTTCTAGCTTGCTAACATTGCGTTGCTAGCTTGGCAGGTTTGCGTTGCTAGCTTGCCAGGTTTGCGTTGCTAGCTTGCCAGGTTTGCTTTGCTAGCTTGTTAGATATTCGTGGCTAACTTGCTAGATTTGCGTTGCTACCTTGCTAGCTGTAAGTTGCTAGCTTGCTAGCTATATGTTGCTAGCATGCTAGTTTTTATTTGCTATCTTGCTAGCTTTGTGTTGCTTGTTTGCTTGCTTGCGTTGCGTTTCTTGCTTGCTAGCTTTCGTTGCTAGCTTGCTAGTTTTGAGATGCTAGCTTCCTAGATTACTAGATTTGCTTTGCTAACTTGCTAGTTTGCGTTGCAATCTTTCTAGATTTACTTTGCTATCTTGCTAGATTTGCGTTGCTAGCATCGTAGCTATGTTTGCTAGCTGGTTAGCTTTGCGTTGCTAGCTTGCTTTGTGTTGCTAGCTTGCTACATTTGCGTTGCTAACTTTGTAGATTTCCGTTGCAACCTTGGTAGATTTGCGTTGCTATCTTGCTAGTTTTGCGTTCTAGTTTGCTTGATTTGCGTTGCTTGCATGCTTTCTTTGCGTGGCTAGCTTGCTATCTCTGCGTTGCTAGCTTGTAGATTTGCGTTGCTTGCTTGCTAGCTTTCCGTTGCTAACTTGCTAAATATGCGATGCTAACTTGCCAGCTTTGCGTTGCTATCTTGCTGGATTTCCGTTGCTGGCATGCTAGATTTCCGCTTCTAGCTTTCTAGCTTGCTAGATATGCGTTTCTAGCTTCTAGCTTTCAGTTGCTAGCCTGCTAAATTAGCGTTGTTAACTTGTCAACTTTCCGTTTCTTGCTTGCCAGGTTTGGGTTGCTAGCTTGACAGCTTTGCGTTTTTAGCTTGCTAGCTTTCCGTTGCTATCTTGCAAGCTTGATAGATATGCGTTGCTAGCTTGCTAGATTTGCGTTGCTTTCTTGGTAGCTTTTCGTTGCTATATTGCAAGATTTGAGATGCTAGCTTGCTACCTTTGCTTTGCTAGCTTGCCAGCTTTGCGTTGCTAGCTTGCCAGTTTTGCGTTGCTCTCTTGCCAGCTGTGGTTGTTACTTTGGTAGATTTGCGTGGTTAGGTTGCTAGATTTTCTTTGCTACCATGCTAGCTTTAAATTGCCAGCTGGCTAGCATTGCGTTCCTATCTTTCTAGTTTGCTTTGTTTGCTTGCTTGCTTTGCGTTTTTTGCTTGATAGATTTTGTTGCTAGCTTCCTAGTTTTGGGATGCTAGATTGATAGGTTTGCGTTGCTAGCTTGGTAGCTTAGCGTTGCTAGCTTTCTAGCTTTGCTTTGCTAACTTGCTAACTTGGCGTTGCTATCTCGCTAGCTTTGAGTTGCTAGCTTCCTAATTTGCGTTGCTAGGTTGGTAGATTGGTAGATTTGAGTTGAAAGCTCTTTGGCTTTGCGTTGGTATCTTCCTAGGTTTGCGTTGCTAGCTTGCTAGAGTAGCGTTGTTAGCTTGCTAGTTTTGCGTTGCTAGATTGTTACCTTGTGTTGCTAACTTGGTAGCTTTGCGTTGCTAGCTTGCTAGATTTGCGTTGCTAGCTTGCTGGTTTTGCGTTGCTAGCTTGCTAGCTTTGCGGTCTAGTTTACTTTCTTTGCGTTGTTAGCTTGCTATCTTTTCGTTGCTAGCTTGCTAATTATGCGTTTCTAGCTTGCTAGGTTTGCGTTGCTAGCTTGCTAGCATTGCGTTGCTAACTTGCTAGCTTTCCGTTCCTAGCTTGCTAGCTTTGCGTTGCTAGTTTGCTAGCTTTGCTTTGCTAGCTTGCTAGCTATGCATTGCAAGCTTGCTAAGTTTTCTTTTCTTGCTTGCTTTCTTTGCGTTTATTGCTCGCAAGCTTTCGTTGCTAGCTTGTTATTTTTGCGTTGCTAGCTTGCTAGGTTTTCGTTGCTTCCTTGATAGTTTGCTTTGCTTTTCTTGCTTGCTAGCATTCGTTGCAAGCTTGCTAGCTATGCGTTGCTAGCTTGCTATCTTTGCGTTGCTAGCTTGCTAGCATTTTGGTGTTACCTTGCTTAATTGGCGTTGCTACCTTGCTAGCTTTACGTTGCTAACTTGCTAGCTTTGCTTTTCTAGCTTGCTAGCTTTGCTTTGGTAGCTTGCTAGCTTTGGGTTGCTTGCTTTCTTGTTTGCTTTGCGTTCCTTGCATGCTAGCTTCCGTTGCTTTGCTTTGCTATCTTACTAGATTTGCGTTGCTAGCTTCCTAGCTTTGCCTTGTTATCTTNTGCGTTGCTAGTATGCCAGGTTTGCGTTTCTACTTTGCTAGCTTTGCGTTACTAGCTTCCTAGAATTGCGTTGCAAGCTTGCTAGCAGTATGGTGTTACCTTGCTAGCTTTGCGTTTCTAGCTTGCTAGCTTTGCTTTGGTAGCTTGCTAGCTTTGGGTTGCTTGCTTTCTTGTTTGCTTTGCGTTCCTTGCATGCTAGCTTCCGTTGCTTTGCTTTGCTATCTTACTAGATTTGCGTTGCTAGCTTCCTAGCTTTGCCTTGTTATCTTGCCAGCTTTGCCTTACTAGCTTGCCAGCTTTGCGTTGCTAGCTTGCCTGCTTTGCGTTTATAAATTGCGACTTTGCGTTGTTAGATTTCCATCTATGCGTTGCTATCTTGCCAGCTTTGCGTTCCTAGCTTTCCAGCTTTGCGTTGCTAGCTTGCTAGCTTTGCGTTTCTAGCTTGTTAGCTGTCCGTTGCAAGCTTGCAAGATATGCGTCGCTAGCTTGCCAACTTTGCGTTGCAAGCTTGCCAGGTTTGCTTTGTTAGCTTGCCAGCTTTGCATTGCTTGCTTGCTAGCTTTCCGTTGCTATCTTGCTAGATATCCGTTGCTAACTTGCCAGCTTTGCGTTGCTAGCTTGCTGTATTTGCGTTGGTGGCTTGCTAGATTTCCGCTGCTCGATTTCTAGCTTTCTAGATATGCGTTGATAGCTTCTAGTTTTCAGTTGCTAGCTTGCCAAATTTGCGTTGTTAGCTTGCCATCTTTGCGTTGCTAGCTTGCCAACTTTGCGTTGATAGTTTTACAGCTTTGCGTTGTTAGCTTGCTAGCTTTCCGATGCTAGCTTGCAAGCTTGCTAGAATTGCGTTGCTAGCTTGCTAGATTTGCTTTGATAGCTTGGTAGCTTTTCGTTGCTATATTGCAAGTTTGCGATGCTAGCTTGCTACCTTTGCTAGCAGGCTTGCCAGCTTTGCGTTGCTAGCAGGCCAGTTTTGCGTTGTTAGCTTGCCAGCTTTGAGTTGTAAGCTTGCTAGATTTGCGTGTATATTTTCTTTGCTACTTTGCTAGCATTAAATTCCTAGCTTGCTAGCTTTGCGTGCCAAGCTTGCTAGTTTGCGTTGCTTGCTTGCTTGCTTTGCGTTCCTTGTTTTCTAAATTTTGTTGCTAGCTTCCTAATTTTGGGATGCTAGTTTGATATGTTTGCGTTGCTAGCTTGCTAGATTTGCGTTGCTAGCTTGTTACCGTTGTGTTGCTAGCTTGGTAGCTTTGCGTTGCTAGCTTGCTAGTTTTGCGTTACTACCTTGCTAGCTTTCCGTTGCTAAATTGCTAGCTTTGCGTTGCTAGAATGCTAGCTTTACTTTGCTTGCGTGCTTTGCGTTTCTTGCCTGCTAGCTTTGCGTTGCTAGCTTGCCAGCTTTGCGTTTCTAGCCTGCGTAATTTGCTTTCCCTATTTCCAGCTTGGGGTTGCTAGCTTGCCATCTTTGCGGTGTTACCTTGCTAGGTTTCCGTTGATAGTTTGCTAGCCTGCTAGATATTCGATTCTAGCTTGCTAGCTTTGCGTTGCTTGTTTGCTATCTTTGGGTTGCTAGATAGTAACTTTGGTTTGCTACCTTGCTAATTTTGTTTGCTAGCTTGCCTCCTTTGGGTTTCTAGCTTGCCAGGATTGCGTTTATAGCTTTCCAGCTTTGCGTTGTTAGCTTGTTAGATATGCGTGGCTAGCTTGCTTGATAAGCGTTAATACCTTGCTAGCTTTACGTTGCTAGCATGCTAGATTTACGTTGCTAGCTTGCTAGCTTTGCTTTGCTAGCTTGCTAGCTTTGCGTTGCTAGCTAGCTTTGCGTTGCTAGCTAGCTTTGCGTTGCTAGCTAGCTTTGCGTTGCTAGCTAGCTTTGCGTTGCTAGCTAGCTTTGCGTTGCTAGCTAGCTTTGCGTTGCTAGCTTGCTAGCTTTGCGTTGCTATCTTGCTAGAATTGCGTTCATAGCATGCTAGCTTTACGTTGCTAGCTTGCTAGTTTTGCGTTTGCTAGTTTGGTAGCATTGCGTTGCTAGCTTGTTAGCTTTGCGTTGCTAGCTTGCTTAATTTGCGTTGCTAGCTTGCTAGATTTTGCGTTGCTAGCTTGTTAGCTTTGCTATTCTAGCTTGGTAGCTTTGCGTTCTAGCTTGCTTGCTTTTCTTTGCTAGCTTGCTATCTTTGCGTTTCTAGCTTGCTATATTTGCTTTGCTATCTTGCCAGGTTTGCGTTGCTAGCTTGATTAATTTGCGTGGATAGCTTGCTAGCTTTGTTTTGCTACTTTGCTACCATTCCGTAGCTAGATTTATATCTTTGCTTTGCTTTCTTGCTATCGTTCCTTTGCCAGTTTGATAGGTTAGCTTTTGTACTTTCCAAGCTTGGCGTTGCTTGCTGGCTAGCTTTGCGTTGCTGGCTTTCTAGATTGCTCGATATGAGTTGATAGCTTGATAGATTTGCGTTGCTAACTTGCTAGTTTTGCGTTGCCGTCTTCATAGATTTGCGTTGCTCTCTTGCCAGCTTTGCGTTGCTACCTTGCCAGCTTTGCTTTGCAATCATGCTTGCTTTGCGTTTCGTGAATCCCAGCTTTGCGTTTTTATATTTCAAACTATTCGTTGCTACCTTGTCAGCTTTGCGTTGCTAGCTTATCAACTTTCCTTTTCTATCTTGCTACCTTGCTATATATGGGTTGCTATCTTTCTAGCTTTGCGTTCCTATCTTGCTAGCTTGCTATCTTTGCGTTGCTAGCTTGCTAGCTTTGCTTAGCTAGCTTGCTAGATTTGCGTGGCTAGCTTGCTAGCATTGCGTTGCTACATGCTAACTTTCCGTTGCTAGCTTGTTAGCTTTGCGTTGCTAGATTGTTAGCTTTGCGTTGTTAGCTTGCTAGGTGTGCTTTTCTTGCTTGCTTGCTTTGCGTTTATTGCTTGCAAACTTTCGTTCTACCTTGCTAGCTTTTCGTTGCTTCCATGCTTGTTTGCTTTGCGTTTCTTGCTTGCTAGCTTTCGTAGCAAGCTTGCTAGCTTTGCGTTGCTAGCTTGCTAGCTTTGCGTTGCTAGCTTGCTAGCATTGCGTTGCTACGCTTGCTAGCATTTTGGTGTTAACTTGCTAGCTTGGCTTTGCTAGCTTGATAGCTTTGCGTTGCTAGCTTGCTAGCTTTGCGTTGCTAGATTGGTAACTTTGCGTTGCTAGCTCGATAGCTTTTCGTTTCTATCTCGCCAGGTTTGAGTTGCTAGCTTGCCAGCTTTGTGATGCTATCTCGCTAGCGTTGCTTTGCTAGCTTGCCAGGTTTACGTTGGTAGCTTTTTATCTATGCGTTGCTAGATTGCTAGCATTGCTTTGCTAGCTTGCAATTATTTTGGTATTACCTTGCTAGCTTGGCGTTACTACCTTGCTAGCTTTACGATGCTAGCTTGCAAGCTTTGCTTTGCTAGCTTGCTAGCTTTGCGTTGTTTGCTTTCTTGCTTGCTTTCCGTATCTTGCTTGCTAGCTTCCGTTGCTTTGCTTTGCTATCTTACTAGATTTGCGTTGCTAGCTTGCTAGCTTTGCGTGTTTATCTTGCCAGGTATGCGTTACTAGCTTGCCAGCTTTGTGATGCTATCTCGCTAGCGTTGCTTTGCTAGCTTGCCAGGTTTACGTTGGTAGCTTTTTATCTATGCGTTGCTAGATTGCTAGCATTGCTTTGCTAGCTTGCAATTATTTTGGTATTACCTTGCTAGCTTGGCGTTACTACCTTGCTAGCTTTACGATGCTAGCTAGCCTGCTTTACGTTTCTAGATTGCCATTTTGCGTTGTTAGCTTTCCATCTATGTGTTGCTACCTTGCCAGCTTTTCGTTGCTAGCTTGCCAGCTTTGCGTTGCTAGTTTGCTAGATTTGTGTTTCTAGCTTGTTAGCATTCCGTTGTAAGCTTGCAAGATATGCGTTGCTAGCTTGCCAACTTTGCGTTTGAAACTTGCCAGCTTTGCGTTGTTAGCTTGCCAGCTTTGCGTTGCTAGCATGCTAGAATTTCGTGGCGAGCTTGCAAGTTTGCGTTGCTAGCTTGGCAGCTTTGCGTTGCTTGCTTGCTAGATTTGCTTTGCTACATTTTAGCTTTGCGTTGCTACCTTGCTAGCTTCCTAGTGCTAGCTTGCTAGCTTTGCTTTGCTAGCTTGCTTTCTTTGTGTTGCTAGCTTTCCAGATTTGCTTTGCTATCTTGCCAGCTGTGCGTTGCTACCTTGCCAGCTGTGCGTTGCTAGCTTTCTTACATTGCGTTGCTAGTTTGCTAGTTTTGCGTTGCTAGCTTGGTAGCTTTGCGTTGCTAGCTTGGTTGCATTGCGTTGCTAGCTTGCTATTTTTGCGTTGCTAGCTTGCTAGCTTTGCGTTGCTAGCTTGCTAGGCTTGCGTTGCTAGCTTGCTAGCTTTCAGTTGCTAGCTTGCTAGATATGCGTTGCTAGCTTGCCAGCTTAGCTTTGCTAGCTTGCCAGCTTTTCGTTGTTAGCTTGCCAGCTCTGCGTTGCTAGCTTGCTAATATGCGTTGCAAACTTGCCAGCTTAGCGTTGCTAGGTTGCTAGATTTACGTAGCTAGCTTGCTAGCTTTGCGTTACTAACTTGCTAGCTTTCCGTTGCTATCTTGCTAGCTTTGCGTTGCTAGCATGTTAGCTTGCCTGCTTTCCGATTCTATTTTGCTAGCTTTGCGTTGTTAGCTTGCCAGATTTGCGTTGCTAGCCTGCCAGATTTGCGTTTCTAGCTTGATAGATCTTCGTTGCTTTCTTGCTAGCTCCCTTTTTTTTGCTTGCTAGCTTGCTAGATATTCGTTGCTAGCTTGTTTTCTTTGCGTTGGTAGATGGCTAGCTTTGCTTTGCTAGCTTGTTAGCTTTGCTTTGCTAGCTTG
>NW_019733464.1:0-472 GCF_002891405.2 Cryptotermes secundus
AGGACCTCCCACTTCAGACGATGATTGGCTGGACCGGCAGACTGGGAGGTTGCTTGTCATTCTCCTCCAATTAGGAAAGCGAATATCCACTAGTGTACAGTTTAGGGGTGAACTTTGCCACCTGCTGCGTGGCTGTCAAACTGAGATTGTGGGGTAGCAGGAAACGACGCTGCTAAATTTATGACTTCCCCTGTCAAGTTTAGAATTTCTAAAGGACTCGGCCTTGTTATGCATTAAATTAACTGATTTACGAAAGGGCAGCTGGCTTCAAGCTTGACCCAAGCCACTTGCTGCTTGTCTCAGGGTGAAGATTCCAAATTGTGAGGCGAAAGAGGAATTTCACAAAACCCTAACCATACACAAACATCCATTGACCTTCCCATAAACTGGGCAGTTACAATAGGGTAGTTGGTATAGCGACTGGGTGTGGGCTGGGTAGCAGAGGGGTCAGTTTTGAGTCCCGGTAAGGTCA
>NW_019733465.1:0-283 GCF_002891405.2 Cryptotermes secundus
GCAAGGCAAAGCTAGGAATATAGCAACGCAAAGCAAGCAAGCTAGCAAAGCAAAACTAACAAGCTAGCAACGCAAATCTAGCAATCTAGCATGTTAGCAACTCAAAGCAAGCAAGCTAGCAACACCAAGTTAGCAAGGTAGCAACACGAAACTTGCAAGTTAATAACGCAATGCTAGCAGTCTAGCAACGCAAAGCTAGCAAGCTAGCAACGCAAATCTGGCAAGCTAACAACGAAACTAGCAAGGAAAAAACTCAAAGCAAGCAAGCAAGCAAGCAAGCAAC
>NW_019733466.1:0-827 GCF_002891405.2 Cryptotermes secundus
TATATATATATATATAAATGTATCTTTTTCATCTGTAATGTCTTCCCTTTTCTCTTGAAGTTAATTAATGCACAAAGAAACCTGTGGACTTTTCCATCCCTGTGACATACTATATAACATTCTATAAATGTTAATGGCATTGTATTCATTTTTTCAGTTAACAGTTACAACCACAGATAAACGTGATGTGAAGCTTCACACATTGGCTGATTTTCGACTCTCGAAAGAGTGTGGCTTACGCAGACCTTCCTGCGCATCAAGGGAACTTTGGACAATATAACTTTGAAGAGGACAGCAACCTGGCCAAATCCTCCTAAATTGGATTCATACACCATATCTTTTTATCTCATTTAATATAAAAATGAATGTCATTGTTAGAGATTATACAGGGTGTTCAGTCAAGGAGGACACTTCGCATCACCGTTGACCAGGCCCAATATTCCTCCCAGATTGCTGATGTAACTGTAAGGGCGCACATTTATCAGCGCTAATGACTCATTCTGCTATCAGCAGTTACAGTAGCAGTCTTTGAGTGGTTTTGGGCCGGATCGGAGGTGTTGTGAAGTTATGTCCTTAACTGAACACACTGTATAACGTTAATATGTCTAATTGTTATTTAATATGTGAAACTAAATTGATTGTTAGAGCAGTATACATTAATATATCACATTTTTATATTTAGTAGATGGATGAAACTAAATTCATTATAACGTTAATATATCAAATTGTTATTGAATAGATGTAAGTACTTTTTAGAGCAACATAATGTTAATACATCAAAATGTTATTGAATAGATGTAAGTACTTTTTTTGAATAAATGAAATTT
>NW_019733467.1:0-208 GCF_002891405.2 Cryptotermes secundus
CTGTGCGACGAAAACCATGAAAAGCGGGTGGAGGCTAGAGTTCAAACTCTGCTGGAAGCCGTGGGTGAAAACCCCCCTCTAAGGACCAGACCATGTGACGTTCAAAAATTAATAAAATCCCTGAAATTAAAAAAGGCCTGCGGAATTGACGGCATCCCAAATGAATGCCTCAGGCACCTTCCAAGGAGATCATTGGTTCACCTACACA
>NW_019733467.1:283-544 GCF_002891405.2 Cryptotermes secundus
CTAAACCGGGTAAAGACCCAAAATTTCCTCAAAATTTACGTCCGATCAGCCTCCTGTCCACGACAGGAAAACTATTCGAAAAAGTAATTTACAAATTCCTCCGTAAACATATTGAAGAGAGAGGCCTGCTCAACGCAAGTCAGTTTGGTTTTCGTGCACGTCACAGCACGACATTGCAATGTATGAGGCTGGCGGAACACGTGACCCTTAATTTTAACAATAAAATGTCTACGGCTGCAGTGTTCTTTGACATCGAAAAAG
>NW_019733467.1:700-803 GCF_002891405.2 Cryptotermes secundus
TGCCACAAGGTTCTGTCCTTTCCCCCACTCTTTTCAACATTTACATTAATGATGCCCTCAAACCCATGGTATTCACTTGGCCCTTTTTGCGGACGACACGTGT
>NW_019733468.1:0-1184 GCF_002891405.2 Cryptotermes secundus
CAAATTAAATGTATTAATAAATTCAGTGTATTCAGAAAGCTGGAATGGATTAAATAACCATTAAGTGCAACGGTCTAAAGTGTGTGTGTGTGATTGAAGCAGAAAGGNATGTACACAGCACGCATGTCAGAGATGACAAGTTCATACAACATACTTATTTTCATCAGAAAGCCTGACCACTTTAGAACTACAAGAGTAGATGGAAGAATAACACTTAAGACGAATGTTTAGGAAATATACTGCACACTAGCTTAATCTTGATCAGGATAGGATTCAGTGATAGGCTTTTGTGAAGACGGCAATGAACCATAGGGTTCCTTAAAACATGGAAGTTCTTTGTTATCTAAGCGACTTTCAGCTCTTCAAAACTCTGCTCTTCAGTAAGAAAGATCATAAGGTGGTGCAGAACAAAGACTGTGGCGGTTATTCAAAGGCTTCAATTCTGAGTAGCAATCACCATCAAAGTTCTTTTGGGTGCAGTGACAGAAGAACAGAGATCAGTTTTATTTTATGAAATGTATCTAGTGACAAGGCAAACAACTGTGGTTGTATTTACGTTAGGAAACCTTCATGTTACATACAAGAATCAATAAAGCATATGGACACAGAACGATGGATCGATCGTGAAAATTAAACATAGAGGAACGATGGAAGACACAGAATAAAACATGCAAAGGAAAGAAGAGGAAAATGGAAAGAAAGAAGAAATGTGGCATGAAAGAAAGTCTCCTTAATTGAATTGTATGTTTGGGTCAGAACACTGGTTAATCTATTCATTCACATTAATATTGTATTTAGCGCCATATTGTGTAGAGAATATTTTCCTCAGTTTCAGTCTCTCAATATGTGTATAATTCTAAGCCAGTTATACGGTTTCTATATTACGATATGTTTGGGCCACTTTTTCTGCAACATGACCTTCCCTCAGTTGCAAACACTAACCAATGGAGTGGAGGGATAGCAAAGAAAGTTGAGAGGGATTTTCTAAGTACCACTTGATGATGGTCAGAAATAGTGGCCGAAACATATCGTAATGTTGGAACCGTATAATTACCTCAGACTTATACATACATCGTATATTATGAGACAACCTGAACAAAATTATTCGTCCACGTTCATCTTTAAAATAAGATNCATCGTATATTATGAGACAACCTGAACAAAATTATTCGTCCACGTTCATC
>NW_019733469.1:0-285 GCF_002891405.2 Cryptotermes secundus
TATCTAGCAACGCAAAGCTAGTAATCTAGCAACACCAAGTTAGCACGGTAGGAACGACACTTATCAAGCTGGCAACGAAAATTAGCAAGTTAGAAATCAAGGCTACCAAGCTAGCAACGCAAAGAAATGCAAGCTAGCAACGCAAAGGAAGCAAGCTTGAACGCAAAGCTAGCAGGTTAGCAACGCCAAGCTACCAAGTTAGCTACGAAAAGCTAACAAGATTGCAACGCAAAACTNAATGCAAGCTAGCAACGCAAAGGAAGCAAGCTTGAACGCAAAGCTAGC
>NW_019733470.1:0-1463 GCF_002891405.2 Cryptotermes secundus
AGCACTGTTAGCGTGATTAAATCGAAAAGCATATATGAAATCGGTAAACCTAAACAAAAACAATAGAGGAAAAGAAACAAAAACAAATAAAAATCGAAATATTGTCTCGCTAACATAAAGTGAATATTGTGGAGAAAATATACCCCTTTTAATGTGATTTATTTTAAATACCTGCTGCTTTCGTGCTAGGGAATAAAAACATTATAGGGAGAAACAAAACCACAACGATAATTTAATTTGTTCGCTTTATTTTTTATTTTTTCTTTTTTGTTCCTTTATTTTTATTTTTACTGACAGTATAAACCATTTTGAACACAGTTACGCTAGCCTTCGTGACGTACAGTGTTTCGCTGTGGAACTGCCTCCTCTTCAGAGATAAATATGAATTCAGTGCTTAGGAAATGATCGGACATAAGTATGAGGTGCGTCATCTAATTATATCTATAAGGGTGAACAAATTATTCTTGTGCAACTTACTAACAAAGCAATAAACATGAAAGAATTAAAAGGCGTCATTACATAATCTATTAATCAATTGACCTACACCTGTTAAAGGTTCCTTCAACACAATTTACGTATAAATTGGATAAATTCGTATTTTTTCATTTACAAAGTATTTCGGCCATTTATGGCCATCCTCAGGTAAATAATTTTATATTTGCACTCTACTCTTTCTGATTTTTTCCTTCTAAATTGTCCAATGTTTGCATTTTATGGGAACTGTCATGTGTGTTGTTTACAGTATTAATGCCAGTTATAGTTCATATACAAACTTAAAATAAAATTTATTTTAAGTTAAAATAAAATTATGATTGATTAATTGTTACTATTATTAATAATTAAGGATCTCCTGCTGTAGTTTTTAAAATTCTGTGGCTTATTAGGCCGAAACATGTTATAAATTATAATATATATAAATATACTCAATTTATACACGAATTATATTGATGAAACCTGCAATAAATAGTTCACGCTGAATATGACGCTGAAATGCAACATTACTTATTAACCTACATGTTACAAGAAGACTTAAATGTGCTATGAATGGAAAGGAGAAGCAGAATTCTGAAGAACAATCACCCATACATAAATCCAAGTGTTCCAACAGAACAGCGAACAGGATGTTTACTTTCCACAGTACAATGAAAGGAGGAGACGCCAAACTCGAGGTGCTCATTCTTTAGGCTCTCTACAACAACCCCTTGAATGGGGTCAAGTGTCACACCAAAACAAGACGGTGCATCTGTCTTCACTATCCATAAATCCAGTTTCTAACTGGAGCACCGAACCCGCGCGCGCATCCTCCAAGAAAGCATAAGAGCACTGTATCCTTAAACTTGGGAAATATGTGATATGCCATCTGAAAGCCGCAATAGTGGAGCCAGAGCAGACGTCCATTGCTAGGCAATGACTTGGTAAACACGTTCCCGCTGCAACGAATACACAAGCAACATTCGAAAAAC
>NW_019733471.1:0-2959 GCF_002891405.2 Cryptotermes secundus
ATTGCGAGCCGGAATGGAAACATCCACAATCACCCAGCAAGAAAAGGTTCAAAAGCCAAGCATCCGCAGAAAAACTGGTGCTTACAGTTTTTTGAGACTCGCATGAACATTATCAGGAGAGGGGCACAACAATAAACAGTGCTCATTACAGTGAGATGCTTACTGACAGGTTAAAGCCTGCAATTCGAAGCAAACGCTGAGGACTACTGTTGAAAGGTGTTGTGTTGTTGCACGACAATGCCTGTCCACATACTGCTGCTCACACTGCTGAAACCCTCCGGAAACTGAAGTTTGATGTAATGGCTCGTCCTCCGTATAGTCCTGATCTCGCCCCTTCTGACTACCACTTGTTTGGTCCACTCAAAGAAGCATTAAGGGGCCATCGATTCACCTCGGACCAAGAAATGAAGGAAGCGGTGCGTGCGTGGCTCACTGCTCAGCTGAAAACCTTCTTTTCTGAGGGCATCAGGAAGCTTGTGCAACGATGGACCAAGTGCGTTGAAAAGCAAGGGGACTATGTTGAAAAATTATGTTAATGTAAGTTTTCAATTTGTATCGAAATAAAATTTATAGCTACATTGCAGATAATTATTGACTTACTCTCGTATATTATCATGGAGCAAAAAGCTGTTCATGATGGTAAAAGACTTGGATATATTCTGTTGTTCTACTCTTAATGTTAAAAATAGCTTGTTGCGGAGGATATAGTGTCTCGCTACCGCAGATAAGAATATTTGTTTCCTTTTGTGAGGATGGTCATGTCAGTTGGTGACAAGGGAAAAATTTTGTTGTAAGGAAAATTAATTTAAGTTAGTTGTATCTAATTGTTAAATGAATCTTTTGCAGATGTATTGCCTCCAATACAACAAGCTGTCCAAAACAGCAATTTCATAACCACCAGCAGTTCTTTGAGGCCGTTAATTCACGTCACACCAGTTCTTGACAAAGGTATTGCTTCACAAGATGATTTTGGCAGCATCCAGTCTTCTGAAGGAAGTATATCAGAAGAAATGGGTCATGATTCAAAATCACAGTATCCAAGACTTCAGTTAACATGTAAGAATGATCAGCATAAGTGTTATGGTTAAAGAGCTTTTGAATAAGTTGAGGATGATTCACAGTAACATAAAGTATATGTAAAGTATGAAGTTTGGTCTTACAAAGGAACCATGCATTTTTTCAGATTTTAAAACAATTCCTATTATGTATGTGTTGCACCTGTCATAGCAAATCTTTCACTGAGTAGTTTTTGACCTGAAAGTTCATGTGAATCACTCTTGAATTTGTGGTGCAAGTGCCTTAAAAGAGAGTTTATTGCTGTCATGATATAAATTCCATTTCTATTTCATTCATCAATTGGTAGTGAACCTTTAGTGTTAATGTCACTGAGCTCTTTTATTGTGAACATACTGGAAACTTTCGAATTTCTGTATTATTAAATAATATTTGTCTTAGAATGTGAAGTATGTAGCAGTTTGTTCCAAGTAACTTTCTTGAAGATTAATCTTTATCCCAGTGTGAACTTTGTAAATTTAAAGTACAAATGCAGTTCCAGGAAAGCACTGGGCACTAAGAAATATATTTTACTTAACAAAATTAAATCATTTTTGTGTGTCTAATGTACAGTAACTGATTTGCAGCTAAAGAGAAACATCTTCTTGAAAAAGAAGGTGTCCGACTGTCTTCTCATTATCCTCTCACAAAAGATGAAGAGCGTGAACTCAAAAAGATTGGAAGAAAAATCCGTAATAAGATATCAGCACAGGATTCACGCAAGAGAAAGAAGGAATACTTAGATGGCTTGGAAGAGAGGTAAAAATCTCATGTTATATTACCAAGGATGGAAACATGTATGTATGTAAGGGATGGGCCATAAAAACCGGCCCCTGCACTGCGACCTTCAATGATCTGTTGTGCTTCCCCTTGGATTACCCCTAGGATGCAAACATTCTTCAGTATGTATTTTATCAGCATCTTTTTTTAGAGAATTTCCTTTGGGCAGAGAGATTTAGTTGTGATTATATACATGAAATAAAAAAATGTACGATGTTATTACTGTGCTGAAAGTAGTACACACACATAAAGATGTTGAGATGATATGAATTATGATAGACTACAAGTGAAACATTTGTAGATCTTGTAACCCCAGGTTTAATGTAGGTAATTATATATTACTGCTCTGTCCGTCAGCTTGTGGCCAGTTTGTACTGAGCTCCTGACTGTGTGTAATTTTGATGTTTGTTGTGGTTACTGCCTTCAGTAGAAGTGGAAGTTATGGTGGCCATGGTGTTTTCCAATGGGAATGAACCTTGTGGGCAAGAAGGGTTGGAGAACACTTGCAACCAGACTGCGTGGGTGTACCCATCTTGGTTGAAGTTGTGGCGATGTCTGTTCTGATGGGTTCCCTGATTATGTAAAAGAAAGTAAAGCTATCCCTGTAACACGCCGTGAAGGCCCATAGGGTTGTGAGACGTAGAGGGTCCCACATTATCAAGACACTCAGCTCGAAGATGGCGGTAAGGTTGTCAGCCTTACGCGCCGGCCACACTTTACTCCCCAGGAAAATTATTTAAGTAATTCCTGGTACTCATTTCTGTTAGAGGCTGAGTTGACCCCAGGGCCATAGTCCGGCTGGAAGGATTAGGTCAATTGAAAAAAATTCAAATGACCTCATCGGGACTTGAACCCGCGTCCTTCCTCCTTGTAGCATAGTGCCTCAACCAACAGCGCTGCACCTGTTCTGCTCCAGCCCTTCTTCATAACCTCATAGCCCCTTCTCTTTGGATATCACCATGCCCCAGTCCACTTTGTGCTCCTGTCCTATTTACCCTGAAGATGGTGACTGCAGCATATTTCATTTCATTTTATTTTCCATATATATCCATACAGGTTAACAAACCAGGATGTGGAAATGGTCCTCCTGAGTACAGATACATCAACATGCATATAGAAAACCGCA
>NW_019733471.1:5581-8392 GCF_002891405.2 Cryptotermes secundus
TTGCACTATTTACAAATGGAACATTTTGTCCATTTAAAGTGAGACAAGACTCAGGCGGTTGACGACTACGAGAGAAGTAGACCTCCTGAGTCTTATCTTCATTAATTTTAATATTCCAGCGCTCACACCAGGTCTCCATTGAGCTGAGACCGCGCTGGAGTTTTCTAACAATAAAACCCTCCTTACGATCTGTCGCGTACAGACAGGTGTCGTCTGCAAAGAGTGCCATGTGAACACCATGTGTTTGGGGGGCATCATTTATGTACAAATTGAAAAGGGTAGGGGAGAGGACTGAGCCTTGTGGCACCCCTGCTTACATTTCCCTTGGGGTTAACATTTGGCCTTCAACCGAAACCCTGAATTTACGCTGAGAAAGAAAGGACCCAATAAGTTTGGTCAAACTGTTCGAGAATTCCAATTTTGATAACTTATATGTACAGCAAGCCTGAATGCCACGTGGTATCAGGCTTTTTTGATGTCCGAGAACACCACAGCCGTAGACAGTTTGATGTTGAAATTAAGGGTCACATGGTCCACCAGCCTCATACATTGCAATGTCGTGCTGTGACGTGCACAAAAACCAAACTGGCTTGCGTTGAGCAAGCTTCTTTCTTCTATATGTTTTTGTAGTAATTTCAAAATTACTTTTTCGAATAGTTTTCCTGTCGTGGACAGGAGGCTGATCGGACATAGATTTTGTGGGAATTTCGGGGCTTTACCGGGTTTGGGTAAAGTTATTACTTTTGCTTCCTTCCAAGTATTTGGAAAATGAGAGAGCCGAAGACAATGATTAAATAAATGAGTTAGGTGAACCAGTGGTCGCCTTGGAGTTGCCTCAGACATTCATTTGGGATGCCGTCACTTCCACAGGCCTTTCTCAATTTCAAGGAATTTATCAATTTTTGTACGTCACATGGTCTGATCCTTTGAGGGGGTTTGTTGTCCACGGTATCGAGCAGAGCTTGAACTCTAGCCTCCTCTTGCCGTTCATGGTTATCGTCGCACAGATTGTGCGGCATGAACTGATTTTCCAAACAACCAGCAATTGCATTGGCTTTTTTGAATGTGTGAAATTTAATGCCTGCAGCACCATGAATAGCAGTTGGTGCCCTTGGTCAATCCCTCTTTAGGAGGGATTTCGCAATTGGCCATATACCCTGAGATGTGACTTCAGCGTTACCTATTTTTGTTTCCCACCGTTCAAGTGCCTTTTTTCGGGTCATTCGCATGATTGACTTTGTGACCCAATTTAGTGCTGTCTTACACGCTGGATCCCTGGTTTCTTGCCACAATTTTCGTAGCCTCTGCTTATGTTTTAACAGGCGACCTAGACCAGGAAGATCGTTGTTTATGTCCAAAAGTGTAACTTTTCTTGTGAACAACCTATATGCGGAAGCAATAGAGGCTGCAAAGTCGCGCGCCGCTTTATCGGCTTCTACCCCAGACGTAATTTCTATTTTAGGTGATATTAACTCCAAGGCGAGGCTTTGAAACCGCTCCCAATCTGTGAATTCTTCAGTAGGTTCCAAAAGGTTCCTAATTTTAACATGATCCAGTATGTGGAATACTATTGGTAGGTGATCTGAATCCAAAATATTGGAGACAGTGACATCTGACATTCTGATATTTTTGTGGACCACAATATCCAGCACATCACCATTTCCCGTAGGGGAATAATGAGTGGGACATTGTGGTGGTGAGATTTCAAAATCACTCATATAAAATAAATCCATGAGTTTCAAGCCTGAGGGGTTTGAAACTTTGCTATTCCAAAATGGATGCTTAGCATTCAAATCACCTGCCAAAATAGACTTACGTCTAAAGCTTAAGAGCTCAGTGATGTCAGCATCGCTCCAGGCCCTGCCTGGGGATTTATAAACAGCTGTAAGCAATACTTCACTGTTACCAATTGGTATGCAGACCCCTGTCGCTTCTACTGAAATAAGGGTTAGTAGGTCTACATGGTTATGGGGGATGCCTTTCCTAACTGCAACTGCAGTTCCGCCTTTTCTGCCTGAGTGGTGGTCGGTTCTATGAATATGGTAATTTGAAGAAAAAATCTCTCATGAGGTTTCAGATGTGTCTCTGAAAACAGGGCCACATCTATGCATAGGTCTTGCAGCCATTTACTGAGCTCATAGCGCTGCCTCCCAATGCCGTTCGCATTAAATGCTATGATTTTGAGTGGCCTATGAACTCTAGTGGCCATTTTGTTTCATGAGATTTAATACAATTTTTGTAATGGCCATTATTTTGTCCTCTTCAGACACTGCACCATTGATCTCTGTCATCATCTGCTGTACTGCAGTCACAACTCTCAACATATTGTAGAGAGGTTTACTATTTGCATGAGGAGCCTGAACTGACTGACCTGTATCTTTCTGCAGTGCAGGGGACGGTACATTTTGTTGTTTTGTTACTGTAGGGCAAGCCATTGGAGCAGGGTTTGCCTGTGGTCGCTGTTGTTCTGCGTTGCCTCGTAGTGCCGCCACGAAGGACACGCCTGGGATGTGATTTCTGAAGGACACTTAGAAAAGCCATTGAAACCAAATGAACTGCCACAAAAAGAAGACCTCGAAACAGAAATGAACAAAGCGCTGAAGGAACCATTACAAATAATACAATCAATCAAATTCCTTACACCAAAAGAAATTTAAAACATAATACAAGATCTCAACCCAAGGAAAGCTCTTGGATATGACCAAATTACAGGAAGAATATTGAAAGAAATGACAAGGAAAGGCACTGTCCATCTAACAGCTACATGCAACACAAAAAATTTTTCCCAGTTCCATGGAAAGTCAAGCAGAT
>NW_019733471.1:10580-10776 GCF_002891405.2 Cryptotermes secundus
GGCGCAACAGGATCCCCAGAAAGAACTGGGTCAGGAATGGCATACTGAGGGAAGACGCAACAGGATATGTGCCCGGGAGGAGACATCAGATGAAAAAGGAATGCAGCAAGGGCGTAAGGAACCGAGACGAAGAAGAGCCTCTACATCCGAGGAAAGGGAGGAAAGCCGCAAACGGTATAGCCAAATCGCCCGTCGG
>NW_019733471.1:10914-12439 GCF_002891405.2 Cryptotermes secundus
AAGGCGACCGAAAAATTCTGGACCACAGGAGTGCTCGGGGGCGAGCACCACCGAAGGAGGGGCGGATGCAGTTGGACGGACACCGCACAAAGACGCGCGAAGGACACCAAGGCCGAATGCAGACACTGTCAACAGAACACCGCGGAAACGAAACTGAGGGAGAACCTTTAGGCTGTTCGGGGACGAACAACCTTTAGAAGGGAGCAATGTAACGTGTTTGCATTCCAGAAGAGTCACTGCTATGGAAANGTGGTATCTGATAATTAGTCCCTTTCTGTCAGTGAGGTCGTCCCTCCTCTGGGAGTGGCCTAATGCTTCCCCATCTACTGGAGGCATTGGAAACTACTTGGGCGGGAATTTTTTTTGCCTAATTTAGCTCAGAGGTCTCCTAGAGACATGAGGTTCTTTTACGTGTCGTAAATCTACGACACGGGACGCACGGCTTGAAGTCCCTCCCGGAGGACTTGTTCCCTGAATTTTTCGTCCCTTAAAAAGTCCACGACCTCCGCTGGGTTTGAACCCGCATAGTTTTCTTAATACTGTTTATGCATTCATAGCTAAGTAGTGAGTGTAAATCAGGTAATGAGTTGGGCTTTCCAATATATTTATGTATCACTAAATTGTCAATTAACATGCTAGCCAATTCTTTTCAAGGATTATATCTTTTAATATTTTTACTTTTGACTTTTTTGTTATTTTTCCTTTGTTTTTTATGAGTATTTTTATTTGATGCATCCCTCTGAATCATTTCTTCATAATGTTCATATATACAACCAGCTTGTTTGTGAAGATCTGCAATATCATAATTTTGGACAACAGGGGAACCTCAGGGTTGTCTAAATATTGGAAAATTATATTTAAGGCCTCAATACCATATAGTATAATTTTGATAGGACAGTCACTATGGCTTGTACTGTCATACATGTCACATCCAGAATTGGAATACCAGCCCTGATCATTGGGTGGTGCTACCAAATCTATTTCGTGCTCAGAGTTCACTTTTGGCATGGGTGCGCATAATCCCCATTCCACCAATCTTATCCTATACCAACTGTCTCCACAGAGTATGGAAAAGTGCTGGGGAGGACAAAACATTGGATAAGGAATTAAGGAGCCATTAGCATGTGGATGTTGGCCATGCTTGCCAATCCAACCTTGACCAGGATATAGATTTGACAGTACACTACAACCTAACAATACAGGGAAAGCCTTCTTTGGTATATCAAACATGAGAACCTCAGAGTCATTGCCTGCTATGGGGAGCGCGTTAAGCGGACTATCAAAAATGGACATAGCAAGACTACTAATATCAAGTCCCATGCCCCAACCTACCAACAGCTCAGTTGTTATATTCATAACGAATAGAGTGGTTGTCGACGCACTAGCCAAGATAACTGTGTATAGACATCCCAATCTAGTATGAACTTGGGAGCTTGATGACTCCCAACACCTGAACTCCTTTTGGAGCTCTTCTGTGGTAGGCAGGTAGATATTAACAGACAGAACATGAAATTATAATCTGCCG
>NW_019733472.1:0-742 GCF_002891405.2 Cryptotermes secundus
TTGGTGCCTCATCTTACGAAGAATTGTCGGTACTGTATGGAAAGTGAACAACGACTGCTAGCATCCTTGTAACGGTGGAAACCCCACTGTTAGACTTTCATCTCTGGGGCAACGATTTCATAGGCATTGCTTTCTCATTGTCCGTTGCGTAGCGATGGATATGTTATAGTTCTGCTTTAGGCAGCACGTCACAATATATATATATATAAGACTTACACTAAAATTTTAGTACATATATTATGTATACAAGGTCCGTATAAAAAGTATCGGGAAAAGTTCCGGGAAAATAGATTTATTTCAGATATTGCTACAATGCCTCAAAATTCTTCAAAATACATCCCTTGTGCATCAATACACTTTTGCCAACGGCGTTACCACGACACGAAGGCTCCCTGGTAGGCGGATTCCGGAAGGTCCTAAAGGGTCCGCGTGCAAGACTCTTTGACGGCAATCAGGGTCCCATGATGGTGCCCTTTGAGGGAAGATTTCACTTTCGGGAACACGAAAAATTCTGCTGGTGCCAAGTCGAGACTGTAGGGGGGTTGGGGTACCGTCGCGATGCCGTTTTTTGTCAGGTAGTCGGTCACCTTGGAGCAGGTGTGACTGGGTGCATTGTCGTGATGCAATTTCCAATTTCTGGCGATGGCTGGCCTTACCCGATTGACCCTCCTCTTCATTCTTCTTAGCACTTTCAGGTAAAAAGCTCCATTCACTGTTTGCCCCTCAGGTACAAATTCGTAGT
>NW_019733472.1:860-1844 GCF_002891405.2 Cryptotermes secundus
GGTCGTACTCGAATATCCAACTTTCGTCTTCCGTGATGACGTTGTCCAGAAAGCCGGGGTCTTCCTCAACGCGTTGCAGAAGTTCTTCGCAAGCAGCCACTCGTCTCTGCTTTTGGTCGTCCTTCAAGACCTTCGGGACGAGTTTCGCGCAGACCTTAAGCATCGCCAAATCTTCAGTGATAATGGTGTGCACCGTCATCTTATCAATGACAACGCGATTTGCAATCATGCGCACACTTAACCGACGGTCTGAATTGAGTACGTCACGCACACGTTGCACGTTGTCGTCGGTTCTTGACGTCGACGGCCGTCCACCGCGGGCCTCATCCTCCACACACTCTCGGCCACATTTGAAGAGCTTGTGCCACTTGAAAACTGCAGTTTGTGACATGCTTTCATCCTTGAACACTTGGCGAATCATGCCCAACGTCTCCGTACCCGATTTCCCCAGTCCAACACAAAACTTGATGGCGTACCTCTGTTCAATCGTTCGCTGCATTCTGCGCTTGCACCGACTCACTCGACAGGGGTCCACTGAAAACACGACCTGGCTTCTACGAACGCACTCAGGTGAATGGCGCTTGGTGCGTGTTAAAGGTTAGACCCCCACTACCACGCCTGCGCGGTGCGAGCGTGCTGCGGTGTACAGTCACGTAAGGGAAAGATTTTTCCCGATACTTTTTATACGGACCTTGTAACTTAAACCAATCTGAAATACATGACTGAATATATCTACTTAATAGGATACTTTATACATTTGATAATAAGCATTTAAATTGTATGGGATCAAATATAGAGCGAAATTCAGTAGTTTTAAAGTGTTCGTTAAATTGATAATGAGTTTAGGAGCCGAAACATGCAACGAAGTATAATACAATAAGACAAAGAAACTCATTATTACACGGTGAAGTGTTTGTGAGCTTTGATGGTTGTGTTGAGACAGGAACAGCTTAAAGGATATTTTGTAGTATTACAAATGTTGAT
>NW_019733473.1:0-610 GCF_002891405.2 Cryptotermes secundus
GTTTGTCCTTCTCTTGCCTTGCACCCCATCCCAATGCGGAGGTGGCCTGTCTCCAACAGAACACTTGTTTACAACAAAATTTTAAGTTTTTCTATTGTTGATGTCACGTCTGAATTCTTAGTTATTTTATTGAAAATGAATACACAATATCTTGGCAGAAAATGAGGTACACATTTCCTACTCCCCTGGACAGAAATAAATTTGGTGTTGAAATAGCATAGTCGGCAAACTACAAATAGAGTTATGACGGGTACAGGCTGTATTCTCACATCCGGTAATACATATAAAAACTTGTAGAATAATGTGAGAACCCATCCCATTTAAGCGATGGGTCAGACGTTTACAGTAAATAATCACAAAAGTTTCTATTGTTGATGACACGTCCCAGTCGTAAGGACACGCATATTTTATTCTATTCCAACCAATGGGAATTTAGCCAGAAATTTTAGTAGGGGGGCCTCGGGTTGATCCTTGCTTCAATGACAGGAACTGCACGAAATGTTATTTTAGTTCAGCATCAGTTTTCATTTATCGGTGAAAATGGAGAAATGGATAATTCGCAGTAAGAAACCCAAGTTAAGTGAAAGTGGCAGTAATGAACCGTGTGCAA
>NW_019733474.1:0-1648 GCF_002891405.2 Cryptotermes secundus
GTGTCAGAAGTGGGATCAGTAACGCAAGACACGTTACAATATTTAACTTTCTCATAATATTTGTAATAACAATGAGCAGTGAAGTCCTATAATTGTATGTGTATTCATTTGATATGTAGTTTGACTTAGCCAGTTTGAATAATTATCAGATAACACAGAATAGTTACACATGGTGACTTTGTTTGTTATATTGGGAGAGTATGTCATAGTCTTATTATTCATTTTATCTAAAATGGGGCTTCGCCAGAATTACAGAATAAGGTTTCCCAATCTCACATCTACAATATTTTCTTTTTTACCCTCTTTCATGTTTTTATATAATGAATAATTAAATAAAAGGAGGCATGTGAAAATAACTTTCTCTCTTTGTGTGTCTCCACTTTCCAAAAAAAAGAAAAAAAGAAAAGAAATCTCTTTGAGTGTAACTGCTATGGTAAACGTGTTCCTGTGACACCAGATATGTACGGGTGCTGATAAATCTTTGGCTTTTCTATTTCACCTACTTTTATTGTAATAATACTTTTATCACATCCAGTTTTATTGTTTTGTATATGTATGATCTAAATTTCATAATTGTAGCCTCACTGTTAAATGGTTGTTGCCGATTTGAAGTGAAAATGTCGAAAAGAATTGAGATTTCTCTGCAGAAGAATGGTGAGCAGTGGTGAAATATGTTTTCTTGAAAAGGAAGTTGAACAAAGAAAATTATGATTATACTCGTATGTCAGTTACACAAGGTGATAAGACCCCTTCGCACTCCACAGTGAAGAAATGGGTTGCTAGGTTTAGAACAGGACATTTGAGCACTGAAAACCAAGAACATTCTTGGACACCAACTCAAGTGACAATTCCAGTAAACGTGGATGCCATTCATTAAAAGATATTGGATGATCAAAGAATACCCGCTAAAGAGATAGGAGAGGCCCTGGAAATATCGTGAGAAAAGTAAGCTAAATAATTCACGAGATTTTAGATGTGAGAATCCTCTCAGCCCAATCGATTCCTAAATATCTCTGTACTGATCAGAAGCGTGATTGAGTGCTTGATTCACAAATCATTTGTGACAATAACGGCTGGATTCTGCGGAATATTTGAACTGTCTCAGAACTGTGGGTGATATGTTTGATCCAAAGACCAAGGGCACATCCAAAGAATGGAGACACCGTGGTTCCCTGTGTCCAAAGTAGTCTAAGACACAGTGTTGTCATTTGTCCTCTGGGACAAAAATTGAATTTTGCTCACAGACGTCTTGGAAAATGGAGCAACCATCACGGCAAACTACTTCATTGCACTTTTCGACATATTTAAGCAGCAACTGGTCTTCAAACATGGAGGCAAACTTTCATTAGAAATCTTGTTTCTTCAAGAAAATTCTGCATCACAAAGTGGCCATTATGCACAAGAAATTGGTGGATCTTCACTTTGAATTTCTGAAACACTTGGCCTGCTCACCTGATATGGCCCCTTTGGACTACTACCTCTTTCCTAACCTCAAGAAACATCTCAAGAGGTGATAGTTTTCGAGCATTGAGGAGGCCACATTAACTGTGTTCGTTTTCTGTTGTGTTGTGTTGTTTTGGCAGAGCAAATCCCTTTCCTCTTCAATTGCTTTATTCCACTTCTCGCTGCCTTCGCTCTCCATGCACTC
>NW_019733475.1:0-228 GCF_002891405.2 Cryptotermes secundus
ATGATACATATCTAATCCTTTTTTACTAGAAAGCTGTCTAGAGACATTTGTTTTAGCCGATGCTTCAAAATTTGGTGAAAATGCGACACGGCATTATCATTAAATAAATTTGTAGCGCGCATAGCCACTGCCTTATTAGGGTGATGCTTCTCAATGTACGATGCAACAGTTTCCCATGCTTTCAGCATTTCTCTTATTGCGCCAGAAGATTGTTGCTTTGCTGTTACC
>NW_019733475.1:389-2248 GCF_002891405.2 Cryptotermes secundus
TCAAAGTCACATTCGACAACGCTCTCCGGCCAAAGCTTCTCCCAAGCAGAAGTGAGGGTTCTCTTGGTAACCCCTTCCCACGACTTTTCGATCATCTTGAGGCAGGCAACGATGTGGAAGTGATATTTCCAAAACTCTCTGAGAGTGAGATTGGTCCCTTCAGTCACTTCAAAACAACGCTCGAAGAGTGCTTTAGTGTACAGCTTCTTAAAGTTAGAAATAACCTGCTGGTCCATAGGCTGGAGTAACGGAGTGGTGTTGGGAGGCAGAAACTGGATCTTGATGAATTTAAATTCTTCAAGGAGGTCATCTTGTAGGTCTGGAGGATGGGCAGGAGCGTTGTCCATAACAAGCAAGACATGGAGTGGCAGATTCATCTCAAGCAAATATTTTTTCACAGAAGGACCAAACACTTCATTGATCCAATCAGTAAAAAGGTCACGTGTCACCCAAGCCTTGTTGTTGGACCTCCACATCACATTTAGCCTGCTCTTCTGGACTTTACACTTCTTGAAGGCTCGTGGAGTTTCTGAATGGTAAACAAGCAGCGGTTTAATTTTCAAATCGCCGCTTGCATTGGCACAAAATAGCAGCGTGAGACGGTCTTTCATTGGCTTATGGCCGGGCAATGCATTATCCTCTGCTGTTATATAGGTTCATTGTGGCATCTTTTTCCAGAAGAGACCCGTCTCGTCACAATTAAAAACCTCTTGCGGCAGGTAACCCTCAAAATCTACGACCTTCTTGAAGTCGCTGATGAAGTTCTCTGCTGCCTTTGTGTTGGAGATTGCAGCTTCACCGTCCCTTACAACGCTGTGGATGTCGGTTCTTCTCTTAAACTTCTCGAACCACCCACAGCTTCCCTTAAATGCTTCTTCTTCGGCCATTGATGATCCTGGCGGCTTCTTAATAAGGTCGGCGAAAATCACTTTCGCCTTCTCACAAATAATGTTCTCGTTAATAGTGTCGCCTTGCAATTGCTTTTCGTTTCTCCATATGAGGAACAACCTTTCAACATCGTNCAATTGCGTAGATATTCGTGTCACTCCCTTTGAAGCATCTATCTCCTTAATCTTGTCCTTGTTCTTGAGGATAGTGCAAATCGTTGATGTAGACCAATTGTATGTGCCTGCTAGATCAGCCACGCTCACACCTCGTTCTCGCTTTTCAATGATTTTACGTTTCATTTCTACGGTTATTTTTGTTCTCTTATGGCTAATTTTCTTCGGGGACATTTTTGCAAGGGTTATTAAACTTTGCACAAAAAAAAAGTCTGAACACAAGTTTGCAAAAATGTGTGATCATTTTTTTACAATTTGTTTTGCTCATTAAGCGAGGTTCCACTGTATTTAATTGTAGCAGAGAACAGTTCGAGTTAAATATGTACGTCGAACCATTTTAAAAGTATCTCAATTTCCACTACAACTTGAGTCAACTTGATTACATACATGTCACATCATTAAATGAAAGATTTCATGTTAAGTCAACAGTGTGTGTTTTCTACTTCCTCATACCAATGGAAGCCCCATACATGCTAGGTAAGAATTATGTCAGCTGGAATGTCGGGTGAGGCAGGCAGGAAGAGACAAGCTTAAAGAGAAAAGCAGGCAGATGAAGGCATATGATATTCAGGCTAGTGTCAGTTGAAGGAAAAAACCGTTGGCAAAACCAAGATATGTTACTTAAAAAAGCAAAAATTTAATACGTGGATACTGAGTAAGAATGCACAGAACAACTAAGACACCTCCTGCAAGAGGGATTGCTGATGTACATGTTGCATCATAAATGCTGGTATGGTGTGGCGGTATCATTTGCGCCATCACTAGGACCACTTGTGTCTCTGTAACATACCCAGGAGA
>NW_019733476.1:0-551 GCF_002891405.2 Cryptotermes secundus
TTCGTGCAACCTCTCATGAACCCTCAGATCAGAGTTACTTTGCGAGTGGCGGTTTCCCGCCAATCAATTCGTCTTGGTGAAAAGCCCCTTGAGACTCACGACCAGTAATTTTATCTTCTAACTGAACACTTGCGGTTATAGTCCTTATGTAACATCCTCTCTGCATTCTAAAAGAAGTTATCGAAGGAAAGATAGAGGGGCGGATAGAAGTCACAAGAAGACGTAAGAAGATTCTGGATGACCTTGGTGACAGAAGCGAATACTGTCATTTGAAGGAGAAAGCTCTAGATCGCATTAAGTGGAGGAACTGTTTTGGAAGAGACTTTGGACCTGTCGTCTGACAGATTACTGATGATGATGATGATGATGAACATCCTCTCTCACGAGAGGATAGGTCTGTCGTTTACAGTTGCTGCTGGTTCTCGGCAGCGCAGTCATTCTCAGGTCCGAGTCCCGCGGGACTAATAAACACATTTTACTGTCTCAGATTCGAGACTTCCACAACGTGGAGGGCCAGGTCCCCGTATTTATATCCCCCAGGAGCAGGGTGG
>NW_019733477.1:0-868 GCF_002891405.2 Cryptotermes secundus
GGTTCAACAGTTCAACATTCATTCACTCATGGAGTTTATTCAGAACGATGAGACCGCCTCTGTGGTCTAGTGGTCAGAGTTCCTCGCTACATATCCAGAGGTTCTGGTTCGATTCCCGGCGCTACCAGACTTTCTGAGAAGTAGTGTGTCTGGAACGGGGTCCACTCATCCTCGTGAGGATAATTAAGGAGCTATTTCAAGGAAACAGCGGCTCCGATCTATAAAACCGAGATTAAGGGCCGTGGGGACCCGTTGCGCTGGCCACGCGATACTCTCTATCCGCTAAAGTTGGCACTAACTTAAGCGGCGGTCACTCGGTCGGTATAGTTCGCATGCGGACTACTGGCCACGAAGTTTGTTTTTGTGTTTATATCACACAAGCGATCTCTTAGTATCCTATCACTAACGAACTTTACCTTCTTAACTGCTGATACGATTCTCTTATATACGAAGAAACCTGTACCTAATTCACGATTTTCATTCCTCTTTCCATAGAAAATGTATAGTCTCCTGCTGGTGCGATGCCACCTCCATCCCATCTGACCTCCTGTACTCCCGCTAAATCTAACTTATAATTTGATATTTCTTCAGCCACTGCCCTGAGCGAACCTGCCCTATACAAACTCGTACTTATAACATTCCAAACATCAACGCTCATATCCATTTTCTTTCGTTTAGGTCGTTTATCCATAGAATCCGTTCAGGCCCGAGGATCCTTGAACATTTTCGTAATAAGCTTATTTTTATGGCACGGAGCTGTTAGCCCCACGCCCAACCCCCAAGTTTGAGGACGACCCCTTGTCGGCTGTCAGTGACTGCTTAGTCAGCATATTCGCAGCTTCCCTCCATATCTGGAGAGCGTCTCCTC
>NW_019733478.1:0-177 GCF_002891405.2 Cryptotermes secundus
CCTGGCTAGGGGATAGTGGCTGCGTCTGAGAAGGTAAACACGTATTAGGAGTGAGATTAGGGGCAGTCAAATGCGTTCCGCTCTGAAGTTCCGCCCTATTAAAGTCGGACGGAGCGGCAGCCTGAACCTTAAGAAAGGAAACAGCAGCAGGCTGATCCCCTGGAGGGTGACTCTTTT
>NW_019733478.1:451-1294 GCF_002891405.2 Cryptotermes secundus
GGTTTTCTTCTACTTCGCGTGACTTACGGAAAAGAGATCGCAAATCCGCAACATTTAAACCTTCCGTATTTATACCACGGACCTCCAACTCATACGCTAACTCATCCTTATGCAAACATTCGGGTACGATAGTTTGTGGTTCCATAATGCTGCTGACGAAATGGACAGGAAACAATTATAATAACAAGAGAGTAACAACCAGGTCAACAAGTCCCATATAACCTACCCAAGTGCCCTACACAAACAAACCAAACCACCATCGCAGGGCAACCCACGCCAAGACTGCGTGCAAACACACTGCGAACACTAACCAGACTCTCAGAGGAAATTACGTTGAGCACATAACCACGCAAACAATGCCTGCTACAAAAGCAGCCAACCACTATAACAAGCAACTACGGCCGTCTAAACCACAGTTCCGTCCCACCCTGTTTTCACTCAACCAAACCACGGACGTGGAACAAACCATGAGAACCTAACCACGGGAACCTAACCACGAGAACCTAACCATGAGAGCGAAACCACGGACCTCTGGGCGTGGATCGAAACCATGCTCTGCTACCACTTTTTTGAAGCGTAGGTACCCTTCAGAGGATCCTACAAGGTTCGTATAGGTTCTCGTGATCACAGGACAGAGCGAGCAGGGGAGAACAAAGAAATCAGCAAGGCGGAAATACCCAAACAGAAATAGCCAACTCAATTATTAACAAAGAATAAATATATTAACAAAGAAAGAATACAAACATAATGTAAATATCTGTATCAGAATGATTGCAGAGTTTGCTCTTCTAAGATAGGATACTATGTAGAGAAATTAATTTAGACGGTCGAGGATGACCTCGA
>NW_019733479.1:0-1845 GCF_002891405.2 Cryptotermes secundus
GGTCTGGTCAAGTGGTATTTGTGGTTGACAAAGTGGCTCTGGGGCGGTTTTCTCCAAGTACTTCGGTTTCCCCTGTCAATCTTCATTCCTCCAATTGCTCCACAATCACCTTCACCTATCATCTGGGGCTGGTACAATAGGCCAGAAGTGGCCGCAGTACAAGGGACTTAGTCCCACCCCACTTGCATATAAAATAAAAAGGATTTGGGTGACAGCATAAAATTTTTAGTCACCTGGAAAATTTCCTCCCATCCAACAGGAAAAGGTAAACAGTTCAGAAGATGGCTATGAAGTCAGAAATGACAGAAAATACGTGGTGCATTCTGTATATAATGCCTCTTATTTTTTTGTGTTAATATGTAACATCTGAGCTGGATGTTGGTGATGTTGTAGTAAAGGTTGAACCTTCCCGCCAATGTACTGTTAATTTGGTTGTCGTGCGACAGATAGCGACAGCAGAGCAGTCTACCAAAATGGCGTCTGACATAGAAGTGCATATGAAACAGAGATGTGTTATTGAATTTCTCACTGCCAAACAAATTGCACCCACTGACATCCATCGACACTTGCTAAAGGTATACAGAGATGATACAGTTGATGTCAGCACAGTGAGGCAGTGGGTAGTGTGTTTCAACAGTGGCGAAAGTGAAGTGCACGAGAAGCCACGCCCTGGGCGTCCCTGCTCAGCCACTACTCCTCACAATGAACAGCACCTCAATCAGATCATCCTTTCAGATCGGCGGATAACGACCAGGGAACTGTGTGCATGGCTTAATATCAGCTGTAATGCATTGGAAACAATGTTGGGGAAGCTGGATTATCGCAAAATTTGTTCCAGGTGGGTCCTGCAGATGCTTACACAGGACCATAAAACTCATCGAATGGAAGTCTGTCAGGACCTGTTGCACCAGTTTGAAGCTGAAGGTGACAAGTTTCTGGACAGCATTGTCACCGGAGATGAGATGTGGTGTCACCACTACAAGCCAGAATCAAAAAGACAGTCCATGGAGTGGCGACATCCGGATTCCCCAAGAAAAAAGAAATTCAAGACACAGCCAACGGCATGAAAGGGATGTGCACGGCCTTTTGGGATAGGCGGGGTGTGATTTTGTTGCATTTCCTGGAGCCTGGTGAGACTGTCAATTCTGAACACAAGATGACGCTGACTAAGCTGAAAGCCCGTATTTCCAGATTCAGGCCAGAGAAGCAGACAACCTTTCGCTTGCAACACGATAACACTAGACCCCATACCAGTTTTGTGACCACCGCGCACACTGCAAAGTTTGGCTGGACTGTCCTACCACATCCACCTTATAGCCCTGATTTAACAACTTCAGACTTCCAGCTCTTTGGGCCTATGAGAGACAGACTACGTGGGCATCATTTTCCAGACAATGATGCTGTCGTTGCAGCTGTAAGAAAGTGGCAAGCCTCTGTTGGCACAGACTTTTACGGGCGCGGCATAGGGGCTCTTGTTCATTGATGGCAAAAGTGTATAACGAATGGTGGTGATTATGTGGAAAAATAGCTGTAAGTAGCTGAAATCTTGCTCTATTTAACTGGGTTATTATGATTTCTGTATCTGTTGTAGTTTTCTTTAAAAAAAATAGGAGGCATTATATACGGAACGCCATTAGTACATGGGGAAACACGCGGAACCAACTGCAACATACTTGACAAACATAAACCAAACACGTGGTTAAACACAAAGGCATGACATAACATAACCTGAATGACACATTTAGAAGCATCTAATATTTCAAAAAGAAAGCAGTGCAGACTCCTTGAACACATCTTGTCCTTATGATGATGACTGGTTAGACCAAAACATGTTGTGAAGTAAAG
>NW_019733480.1:0-742 GCF_002891405.2 Cryptotermes secundus
GCTAGATATGCGTTGCTATCTTTGCTTTGATGGGTTTGCGTTGCTAGCTTGTTAGCTTTGCGTTGCTACCTTGCTAGTTTTTCTTTGCTAACTTGCTAGCTAATAGTTGCTTGCTTGGTTGCTTTGCTTTTCTTGCTTGCTTTGTTTTTTGCGTGATAGCTTTACGAAGCTAGATTGCTAGCTTTGCGTTTCTAGCTTGCTAGATTTACGATGCTAGCTTGCTAGATTTGCGTTACTACCTTGCTAGCATTGCGTTGCTAGCTTGCTAGCTTTGCGTTTCTAGCTTGCTTTGCGTTGCTAGCCTGCTTTACGGTGCGTTGCTTGCTTGTTTGCCTGCCTTCCTTCGTTTGCTTCCTTGCTTGTTTTCGCTTGCTTCCTTGCTTGCCTTATTTTGTTTGCTAGCTTGCTAGCGTTGCTTTTCTAGCTTGCTAGCTCTGCTTTGCAAACTTGCTAGCTTTGCGTTGCTAATTTGCTATCTTTCTAGATTTGCGTTGCTAGCATGCTAGCTTTGCATTTCTAGCTTCGTAGCTTGCTAGATTTGCGTTAATAGCTTGTTAGCATTGCTTTGCTACCTCTCTAACTTTGCGTTGCTTGCTCGCTTTCTTGATTTCGGTTCCTTGTTTCTTGCTTGCTTTGCGTTGCATGCTTGCTAGCTTTCCGTTGCTAGCTTGCTACATTTGCTTTGCAAGCTTGCTACATTTGTGTTTCTAACTTGCTAGCATTGAGTTGCTAGCTTGCTAGA
>NW_019733481.1:0-1065 GCF_002891405.2 Cryptotermes secundus
GTGGAGGCACTGGCTATTTCCTCATAGAATCGCCTTTGTAGGCGGAACAGTGTCATTGTAACTACTATAAATAGTGAGTGATGTATAATTGAAAATGATAGATTAGTGATTGTGACAAAGAAAAGGTAAATTAAACCTAAGGTTGTAAAGCCAAGAGTTCGTTGTGTTGAAGTTTCTTCGAAGAAAGATCTTTTATCGACCTGAGGAGGAGATCCATGCCTACCATTATCCTAAATCCAACCTGGTTACTTCTGTACCCAAATTGTAAGGAAGATTATTTAAAAGTAACAGAGATTGAGGAAAGGTAAAGGTGGACGGAGCGGCAAGCAGGAGTAGCCGTAGCAAGTACGAGGAGGAAAGGAGCGGCCAGAGCAGTGGGCAAATAAGAGGGACGGTTGCAGAGGTGGCGCCCAACGTGTGGCCCGTGTGCTAATCAACGTTGGCACTTCTTCACGACAACACTCAACAAACACCGGAGGTGGTAAAACTCAGGAGAACTGTAGTGAACAATAGTAATAATGTCACAACGTGCATTGCGGAGTAGAACAGTGGATACGATGTCCGATGAAATGAACTTAGGATCTAGGGAAAAATCTCCAGAGGCGATAGAATTAACGACAGCACTAGAAATAGAAGAGTGGAGGTTAGGAGATGTTAGTGAAGTTAGTGATGAAAGAATAGGAAGTAAAGAAATCCCAAATTGAGACTGGTTAGAAACAGAAAGGTCAAGCCCAGAAAAGGGGGAAAAGGTTAGTAGTTCAGACTTGCAAACCATAATGAGTATGATGCAGCAGTTGTTCCAGCAACTAGAACAACAAAGGGCAGAGGCAAAGCAAGCGGAAGAAAGAACTAGGACAGAGGTAAAGCAGTCTGAGGAAAGAATAGTTTTAGAATGTCAAAGGTCAAAAGAACAATTAAACTAAGAACTGTCCAAAAATTTAGCTGCTGAGGTTGGAATGGTTACTGTTGAAATTAACCAAGTAAAACAAGAAGTTACGAAATGGCAATGCAAGTTAGAATGAGAGATGATAGGAGTAAAGCAACAGTTTGAAAAAGAAAGGAAAG
>NW_019733482.1:0-596 GCF_002891405.2 Cryptotermes secundus
AGCAACGCAAAGCTAGCAATTTAGCAACGGAAAGCCAGGAAGCAACCAAGGAAATCTAGCAAGCAAGAAACGCAAAGCTAGAAAGCAAGCTACGCAAAGCTAGCAAGATGGCAACTCAAAGCTAGCAAAATAGCAACTGAAAGCTTGCAAGTTAGCAACGCAAATCTAGCAACTTATCAACGCAAATCTAGCAAGATAGAAACACAAAGATAGCAAGCTGACAACGCAAACTGGCAAGCTCGCAACGAAAATCTGGCAAGCTAGCAATGCATAGCTGCAAGCTAGCAACGCAATCTAGGAAGTTAGCAACGCAAAGCTAGCAAGCTATCAACACAAATCTGGCAAGCTTGAATTGCAAAGCTGTCTAGCTAGCAACGGAAATCTGGCAAGCTAGCAACGCAAAGCTGGCAAGCAGCAACGCAAAGATATCAAGCTAGGAACGAATATCTAACAAGCTACCAAGCTAGCAACTGAAAGCTAGCAAGCTAGCAGCTGAAAGCTAGCAACGCAAACATAGCAAGTTAGCAACGCAAATCTAACATGCTAGCAAACTAGCAACGGAAAGCTAGCAAACTAGCAACGTAAAGCAGGCAAGA
>NW_019733483.1:0-409 GCF_002891405.2 Cryptotermes secundus
CTAGCAAGCTAGCAAAGCAAGGCTACCAATATAGCAACGCAAATCAGGCAAGCTAGAACGCAATTCTAGAAAGCTAGCAACGAAAAGCTAGCAAGCAAGCAAACAACGAAAAGCTAGCAAATAAGCAACGCAAGCCTAGCAAGCTAGCAAGCTAGCAATGCAAAGCTAGCTATCTAGCAACGCAAAGCTAGCAAGCTAGCAACACTAACATAGAATGCTAGCAACGCAATTCTAGCAAGCTAGAAACGGGAAGCTAGCAAGCTAGAAAAGCAAAACTAGCAAGCTAGCTAGGCAAAGCAAGCAAGCAAAAACCGCAAATCAAGCAACCAAGAATCGCAAAGCAGGCAAGCTAGCAACGCAAAGCTAGCAATCTAGAAACGCAAAGGTAGCAAGCTAGCAACGCAAAGCT
>NW_019733484.1:0-1218 GCF_002891405.2 Cryptotermes secundus
GCAGGCTTGCTAGATTTGCGTTGCTATCTTACTAGCTTTGTGTTGTAGCTTGCTATGTTTGCGTTTCTAGCTTGCTTTCTTTGCGTTGCAAACTTCCTACTTTTGCGTTGTAGGCTTGCTAGCTTTGCGATGCTACCTTGCTAGCCTGCTAGCTTTGAGTTGCTAGCTTGCTAGCTTTACGATGCTAGATTGCTATTTTTGCGTTGCTACCTTTCTAGCTTGGCGGTGCTACCTTGCTAGCTTTTCGTTGCTAGCTTGCTAAGTTAGCTTTGCTAGCTTGCTACCTTTGAGTTGCTAGCTTGCTAGCTTTACGTTGTTAGCTCGCTAGCTTTAAGTTGTTAGCTTCCTATCTTTGCGTTGCAAGCTTGCTAGCTTACCGTTGCTAGCTTTTTAGTTTAGAGTTGTAAGCTTGACACCTGTGGGTTGCTAGCTTGCCAGCTGTGCGTTGCTAGCTTGCCAACCTTGCGTTGCTAGCATGCCAGCTTTGCGTTGCAAGTTTTCTAGCATTGCGTTGCTAGCTTGCTAGCATTGCGTTGCTAGCTTCCCAGCTTTGCGTTGCTAGCTTCCCAGCTTTGCGTTGCTAGCTTCCCAGCTTTGCGTTGCTAGCTTCCCAGCTTTGCGTTGCTAGCTTCCCAGCTTTGCGTTGCTAGCTTCCCAGCTTTGCGTTGCTAGCTTCCCAGCTTTGCGTTGCTAGCTTCCCAGCTTTGCGTTGCTAGCTTCCCAGCTTTGCGTTGCTAGCTTGCCAGTTTGCGTTGCTACCTTGGTAGCTTAGAGTTTCAAGCTTGCTAGCTTTGCGTTGTTTTCTTCTTTGTTTGTTTTCTTGCTTGCTATCTTTGCGTTGCAAGCTCCGTATGTTGCGTTGCTAACTTGATAGCTTTGCGTTACTATCTATTCAGTTTTGCGTTGCTAGCTTGCCAGTTTGCGTTGCTAGCTTCCCAGCTTTGCGTTGCTAGCTTGCTAGTTTTTCGTTCTATCTTGCTTACTTTGCGTGTCTAGCTTGCTATGCGTTGCTAGTTTCCTATCTTTTGCGTCTTTAGCTTGCTAGCTTTGGTTGCTAGCTTGCTAGCTTTGGTTGCTAGCTTGCTAGCTTCCCGTTGCTAGCTTGCTAGCTTCCCGTTGCTAACTTGTTAGATATGCGTTGATAGCTTTCCAGCTTTTCGTTGCTATATTGCTAGGTTTGCGTTGCTAGTTTGCCAGGTTGCGTTGCTACTTGGCCAG
>NW_019733485.1:0-454 GCF_002891405.2 Cryptotermes secundus
CATTTTATGGAACACAAATATTCATTGCTGTTTCCACAGGAGTCTCTCACCGGAACTTGTCCTCAGCCAAAGCAACCCCGTCCGTGCCTTCCCACTATATTTCTTTAAGATTCACTGTAATATTATTCTTCTATCCATGCCTCAGTCATCCAAGTGGTTTACTTCACCTTGGGTCTTCTGGAAAAAAAATTATATGTAGTTCTCATCTCTCCCATCTGTGCCACATGCTCTGTCCTTCTCAAGTGTAGTAAATTTCAAAATGGTCTTGATTAACTGACAGAGGGGACGAACAGCTTCATATAGGTCCCAGATAAAGGTAGTTGTCCAATAGCCATCGCATATACTGTGTTCTATCACTGCCAACAGGCAAGGGAAAGTCATGTAAAAATATCTGCACTGAATTCCGATAGTCTTGAGTACAAGAATTCAGACATCATAAATTTAATCTAGCAGA
>NW_019733486.1:0-476 GCF_002891405.2 Cryptotermes secundus
AAATCTTCTTTGTCGGTTTTTCTATCGGCGTATAATGTTGCCAGCATGTTATTTGCTTTTTCTTGCATGGCCTTCATCTCTTTCAGCATATCGTCTTTATCACTTTTCCTATTGTCCTCCATTCTGTCTTGGTAGGATCTCATGTTGGCGTCCATTCTTGCCAGCATTTTCATCATCTGCTGCATCTCCATTTTGTAGCAGTAAGATACTTGATGCACAATAATCCAATTATTTGTCAGGCGTGTTTAAGTTCGAAAAAATTCTGACACCAAATTGTTACGTGTCTTGAGATCGAATCTCGTCGGTCACGTGTATAAGTTCAAATCTCGTCGGTCACGTGTGTAAGTTCGTATCCCACTTCTGACACCAATGTAACGTGTTTCCGTTATCGAAGGCGCCGTAGAGATGGTAAATTGGTTTATTTAACAATTTTCAAATAACGGCTACAATTACTTATCTCACAGTTGCGGGGTTTC
>NW_019733487.1:0-1447 GCF_002891405.2 Cryptotermes secundus
AACAACGTTAAGCTAGCAAGCTAGCAACGCAAAGATAACAAGTTATATAATAAAGAGAGCAAGCTAGCAACGCAAATCTAGCAACCTAGCCAAGCAAATCTTGCAAGCTAGCAACGCAAAGCTAAGATGCTAGCAACGCATAATAAGCAAGCTAGCAACGCAAAGCTGGCAAGCCTGCAACGCGAACCTGGCATGCTTGCAACGCAAAGTTGGCAAGATAGCAACGCACAGCTGGCAAGCTAGAAAAACACAGCTGGCATGCTAGCAACACAAAGCTGGCAAGCTTGCAAACGCAAAGCTAGCATGATAGCAAAGCAAATCTAGAAAGCTAGAAACGCAAAACTAAAAAGATAGCAACGGAAATCTCGCAAGCTAGCAACGCAAAGCTACCAAGTTAGCAACGCAAATATAGCAAGCTAGCAACGCAAAGCTAGCAAGCAAGAAACGCAAAGCAAGTAAACAAGAAAAGCAAAGCTAGCAAGCTAGCAACGCAAAGCTATCAAGCTAGCAACGAAAAGCTAGCAAGTTGGCAACGACAAGCTAGCAAGTTAGCAACGCAGAGCTAGCAAGCTAGCAACGTAAAGATAGCAAGCTAGCAACTCAAAGCTAGCAGGCTAGCAACCTAGCAACGCAAATCTAACAAGCTAGCAACGCAAAGCTAGGAAGTTACAAACGCAAAACAAGCATGCTAGAAACGCAAAGCTAGCAAGCTAGCAACGCAAAGCTAGTAAGATAGCAAAGCAAAGCTATCACGCTAGCAACGCAAATCTAGTCATCTAGAAAGCTAGCAAAGCAAAGCTAGCAATCTTGCAACGTAAAGCTTGCAATCTAGCAGGGCATACCTGGCAAGCTAGCAACGCAAAGCTGGCAAGCTAGCAAAGCAAAGCAGGCAAGCTGGCAAAGCAAAGCTAGCAAGCTAGTAACGTAAAGCTAGAATGCTAGCAACGCAAGGCAAGCAAGCTAACAACGCAAAGCTAGCAAGTTAGCAACACAAACCTAGCAAGCTAACAACAAATGCAAGAAAGGCCAAGCAAGCAAGCAAAGAAGAAACGGAAATCTGGCAAGATAGCAACGCAAACTAGCAAGCTAGCAACGGTAAGTTAGCAGGGTAGCAACGCAAAGCTAGCCAGCTAGCCACGCAAACCTAGCAAGATAACAAGACAAAGCTAGCAAGCTAGAAACGCAAAGCTGGCAAGCTAGCAACGTAAACAAGCAAGGTAGAAAAGCAAAGCTAGCAATTTAGAAAAGCAAAGATAGCAAGCTAGCAAAGCAAAACTAGCAAAGTTAGCAACGCATATCTAGCAAGCTAGCAAGCTAGCAAAGGAAAGCTAACAAGCTAGCAACGCAAGCTAGATAGCAAGCAACGCAAACTTTGCAAGCTAGAAACGCAAAGCTGGCAAGCTTCAACGCAAATTTAGCAACTTAGCAACGCATATCTATCAAGCTA
>NW_019733488.1:0-614 GCF_002891405.2 Cryptotermes secundus
ACGTGCATCCTGGAGCAAAACACTTCTTTTTCCTTCCCATTTATAGTGCAAGAAACAATACAAAAATTACAACACAATCACAGTACACTCTCACTTTCCTGAGATTCTACGGACCTTCTTTAGGCTACACCGAAAGATGCTTAAAATACAGACATATGATTTGGATTAAGTATCATAGTAACACTGCCTTCATATTTGTTTCTAATTTCACTGGGCGCAGTAAGCATAATCCATATACATAAGTAACACACAGACGTAAATTCATGTGTAAATGTTGACTCTCGTTTCACAAGATCAAATCAAAGTCCCTACTTACTAATTAATCTAATTAATTGCACCACATACCTCAATGGCGTATACATATCATCACAAACTACGCAGTCTTACTGAGCCAACGCCCAAAACACCCAAAACCTTCAACAGAAATTTAAGATCCTCTGATTGGCTCACACTTATGCGATTCGATTAACTGCGACAGGTGTATTATGATTGATTCCAGTCATTTCCAGACTATCTGGTTCATGTAGCTGAATAGACTTGGTTGTTCTGCATGTTTCCCTTTCCCCAAGGGGAGTTTCACCCCCCTGTTTCTGACTATACAGCCTGCTCCACAA
>NW_019733489.1:0-529 GCF_002891405.2 Cryptotermes secundus
GCTAGCAAGATAGGAACGCAAAACTAGTAAGATAGCAACGCAAAGTTAGCAAGCTAGCCAAACAAAATTAGCTATCTTGCAAGCTAGCAACGCAAAGCTAGCAAGCTAGCAACGCAAACCTAGCAAAAGGGCAACGCAAATCTAGCAAGCTAGCAACTCAAAGCTTGCAATCTATATATCCAAAAATAGCAAGCTAGCAACGCAACGTTAGCAAGCTAGCAACGCAAAGATAGCAACGAAAACCTATCAAGCAAGAAACGCAAAGAAATCAAGCAAACTAGCAACGCAAATCAAAGAAGTTAGCAACGAAAAGCTATCAAGTTATAAAGATATGCTAGCAGGGTAGCAACGCAAAGCTAGCAAGCAAGAAACGCAAAGCAAGCAAGCAAGGAAAGCAAAACTAGCAAGCTAGCAACGCAAAGATAGCAACGAAAACCTATCAAGCAAGAAACGCAAAGAAATCAAGCAAACTAGCAACGCAAATCAAAGAAGTTAGCAACGAAAAGCTATCAAGTTATAAAGATATGCT
>NW_019733490.1:0-504 GCF_002891405.2 Cryptotermes secundus
AGCTAGGAACGTAAATCTACCAAGCTAGCAACGAAATCTAGCTAGATTGCAACGCTAAGCTAGCAAGATAGCAACGCAAAGCTATCAAGCTAGCAACGAAAAGATGGCAAGCAAGCAACGCATATCTAGCAAGCGAGCAACGCTAATCGAGCAAGCTTGCAACGCAAAGATAGCAAGCTAGCAACCCAAAGCTAGCAAGATAGCCACGAATAGCTAGCAAGCCAGCAAACCATAGCAAGCAAGCTAGCAACGCAAATATAAGAAGCTAACAACACAAAGCTAGCAAGCTAGATCGAAAAAGCTTGCAAGCTAGCAACTTAAACTACCAAGCTAGCACCTTAAATTAGCAAGCTAGCAACGCAAAGCTAGCGTGCTAGCAAAGTAAAGATACCCAGCTAGTAACGCAAATCTAGCAAGATAACAATGCAAAGCTAGAAGCTAGCAACGTAAACCAGCAAAGTAGAAACGCAAAGGTATCAAACTAGCAACGCAAATCTAGCAAGC
>NW_019733491.1:0-944 GCF_002891405.2 Cryptotermes secundus
AATACATCGAGAAGTTATTTGTCGCGATACACGCCCGATACACGAGAATATAAATAAAATACAGTTGTGTTTATTGCTGGTATAATATAAATAAAATACAGTGGAGCTAGTGGAAGGTCCTCACTACCCCCGTCCATTCCGGACGGGCCCAAACTCCGTTCCACCGTATCCTTTTTTCGATTTGGTGGAAGTTAATTTGGCTAGGTATGGGCCTCCCCCTACCTGAGTGGGGTGAAACAGCTCGGTAAGCCCATATTCCGTTACTTACCGCCCTTTGGGCCCAAGTTCGAAACCCCCCCTGTCTTTCTTCCAAGGTAGGGCCCTTCAGGGCCGGCCGACTGCTCCTGCAGTTCCTTGTACTCCAGCGTCGTCGCTCCCCTAGGAGCCTCCACTACCTCTCTCTCCAATGTCTCGTTACCCACTGCCTCCTCTGGCTACCGCTACCCGTTCCATCCTGCTAGCCCCCCTCCCTCTGCAGGCGGTAGGGGGTGGGCCGCAGATACAGGGCTGCCAAGCGTCTCCCAAGCAGTGTTGCCAGATCCCCGAAGCTTTCCCAACGTAGTTTCGGCCGGAATGTCGGGCTCATAACAAATTGAGCGTGATTCAGATAACTTGTAACTGAAGTGCCATTAAATCCAATCATCTGACCTAGAACCTGTTATTTTCGTGATGCGTGCCCCCCTGCTCGTGACAATATGTTTGTGCTTATTTTGCCCAGTTTCTTAATTTTGCATGCAAATTGAGCATGAATTGGCCTTTGCTGTCATTTTAAGTGCTTTCAATTGGAAATCAAGAAGAAAAGATTTTCAGTTATAATTTCCTATTTCATCCATTGTTTTTGTGTACTCTGTACCCTTACTATCCTGTGGCTTCAGGGTCATGTCAGCGGAGCAGAGCTATTTTTCCAATCATTTCCAAGTGTGTATGATGATGAATGGTTTGTG
>NW_019733492.1:0-872 GCF_002891405.2 Cryptotermes secundus
AATAATCACATGAGGATGTGTGGTAGGATATTGTTTTTAGAGTTTTTGGAGAATCCATTGTTTTCCTGTGTGTCTCAGAAAGGTTAAAATGTATTGATTATATTTAGCAGAGAGTACAATTTCTGAAGCTCCCCATTATGCAGTTTTCTGCAGCCTCATATTATTTCATTCCTCNCATTCTCTTCTGTCCAGATATTCTCAGCATCCCGTTGCAATTGTTCAACTTAACGTCCATTATTTATCGTCCGTCAGTACCTTGACAAGTGGACTACAGCATGTGATCTGAACACGGACTAAGACAGTGTAGGAGTTTTAACATAATTTAATGAAAAATGTTTGTAATATATCAAGACACCTGAAGATGGCCGTTTGGGGCCGAAACATGCAGTGTCTAAGTGTATAATGATAAACTAAAATTAAAATTAAGTAGTGAACAAATGAGTGTCGCAGTATTGACGGACAATAAATAATGGACGTTAAGTTGAGTAATACACTTTAAATGGGAAATTTGTTGCCAGAGCCAAATTTGATGACATTTGGTTCAGGCATTCAAGTCACGTTAAGGTTATTATCTAAAGGATTTGAGAGGCTTCAGTGTTGGTATTACTGATGAGAGGGATTTCTCAAGTGGTCAATTGAGATGGCCTCAGGAATCATGATATACATGCCAAGCTTCATGAAGCATGAAGGCCGGTAAAAGTGTTCAGCAATTTTTAACGGTGATTAACTGACACACACACAGCCAGTTGATCTCACATCTACTTCTGATTTTTAGGAATATGGAAATGGGCCAGAAGGAGAAGGGAACGACACACAAATATGGGGCAAAAATGTACATATGAGATTTCCCCCTTAATAGCAGATGCCAGAAA
>NW_019733493.1:0-1453 GCF_002891405.2 Cryptotermes secundus
AATCCTGAAAGGATTTTTCGTTAAAATTATATGAATTAATTTGAAAAAGGTCAAATATAGCTTAGAATTACTTAAATTATCATGGATTCTTACAAAATATGATTAAAATTGATTAATAATTTAATATACTCAGAAAATTGGATAGATAATGGTATATTAAAGTGGAATCTTTGAAAATTTATTGAAATTCTTTATAATTATATGAAATCTAGAATAATTATTTTCCAAAAGTTCCTTACATTACTTTGCAATCTTTCAAAACCTGCTTTATATTCTCTAAAATTAACACAATATAAATCAGAATTGACTTAAATTTCCCTAATATAATGTAGAAATCGTCAATAATTTGGACTGAATTCCATGTAATAATAAGAATTCTTTCACATATTGTTTGTAATTTGTTATATTAGCATGAAATTGTCAGAGAATGTTCGGAAAAATTGTCAAGAAATTGGTTGATTTCGTTCATAATTTGTTTAAATTCTTTAAGTTAACTTAGATTTTCATAACATTTTTTTAATTCGTTACATAATACAGTAATAATCAGAAATTTGAAGTAATTCCTTAAATTAGAGTGATATCTTTTATAATTTCGTTGAAATTATTTATTTTAACGTAAACCTTTCAAAGAATTTCAGGTTAAAATTATATATATTTCCTTGAATTCGTTCAAATTCAATTAAAATTCTATAAACTAACTGCGGATGTTTCTAATTTTCTTTATTATTTCGGAAATATAAAGTAAATCGTCAACAAGTCTGCTAGAATTCCCAAAACTATGTGAAATCTTGCACAATATAATTAATATAATTTGTATTAAATTGAAATCTAGAAGAAGTTATTGGTTAATATTATATGAATTTTGTTTAAGAAGGTCAAAATAATTTAGTATTCCTTAAAGAATCATAAAATCCTTCAAAATTTGATTAAAATAGATTAATAAATAGATATCGGTAAAAGAATTCAATAGTTTTTAATAAATTAAAGTGGAATCTTTTGACAATTTGTTTAAATTCTTTATAATTACTTGAAATCTAGAATAATTATTTTTAAAAAATTCCATACATTACTTTGAAGTCTTTCAAATCTGGTTAATATTCATTGAAATAAACAAAATATTAATCAGAATTGACATAAAGTTTACTAATATAATGTAGAAATCGTCAATATTTTGGACAGAATTACAATTAATAATAAAAACCTTTCATATATTGTCTGCAATTTGTTATATTAACATGAAATCGTCAAATAATATTCGGAAAAATTGTCAAGAAGTAAGATGATTTCGTTCATAATTTGTTTAAATTCTTAAAATTAACTTAGATTTCCAGAAAATTTTATTGAAATTCGTTACATAAAAATATAATAATCAGAATTTTGAAGGAATTCCTTTATTTAGGGTGAAATATTTTATAAATTTGTTGAAATTCTTTATGCTAAGGGGAACATTTCA
>NW_019733494.1:0-516 GCF_002891405.2 Cryptotermes secundus
CTTTGCGATCTAGCTTGCTAGCTTTGCAATATTAGCTTGCTATCTTTGCTTTGCTTGCTTTCTATCTTTGCGTTGCTATCTTGCTAGCTTTGCGTTGCAAGCTTCCTAGCTTTGCGATGCTAGCTTGCTAGCTTTGCGACCCTAGCTTGCTAGATTTTCGTTCCTAGCTTGCTAGCTTTGCGTCGCTATCTTTCCGTGGCTAGCTTGCTAGCTTTTCTTTGCTAGCTTGGCAGCTTTGCGTTGCTAGCTGGCCAGCTATGCGATCCTATCTTGCAAGTTTTGCGTTGCGAGCTTGCTAAATATTCGTTGCTAGCTTGCTAGTTTTGCGTTTTTATTGTGCTTGATTGTGTAGTTAGCTTGCTAGCTTTGCGATTCTAGCTTGCTAGTTTTGCGATTCAAGCTTCCTAGGTTTGTGATGCTATCTTGCTAGCTTCGCGTTTCTATCTTGATAATTTTGCATTACCTTCTTACATGCTTGCTTCCTTGCTTTGCGTATCTTGCTTGCTAGATTTGCGT
>NW_019733494.1:590-705 GCF_002891405.2 Cryptotermes secundus
CGTTGCTAGCTTGCCTGGTTTGCTTTTCTAGATTGATAGCTTTGCGTTTTTATCTTTCCAGCTATGCGTAGCTAGCTTGCCAGCTTTGTGTTGCTAGCTTGCCAGCTTTGCTTTC
>NW_019733495.1:0-2881 GCF_002891405.2 Cryptotermes secundus
AAGAATTTAAAGTTAAAATTATATACATTTCGTTGAATTCTTTCATAATTCAATTCAAATTCCTTAAATTAACTTCGAATCGTTCAAAATGCCTTTAAATTTTCTGAAATATTGTGTAAATCGTCGAAAACTCTTCTAGAATTCCAAAAATTAGTGCGAAATCTTTCACAAAATAATTGATATTATTTATATTAATTTGAAATCTAGAAAGAATTTTTGGTTAAAATTACAGGAATTAAGTTGAAGAAGGTCTAAATTAGTTTAGAATTTCTTAAATTATCATTAAATCCCTCAAAATTTGATTAAATTTATTTCATAATGAAATATCATCAAAAACTTGGATACTTTTCCATAAATTGAAGTGGAATTTTGACAGTTTGTTGAAATTATTTATATTAACTTGAAATCTGGAATAATTCTTGTTGAAAATTTCATAAATTACTTTAAAATCTTTCAAAACCTGGTTTATATTGAGGAAAGCAGTCTTCTGGGTATGGCACCGTGTATATGTGTGTATATGTATATGTGCCAAATCCCAGAAGACTGCTTTCTTCATAGTCACCGCCGTGAAAGCCTCAAATCTTACACTGGTTTATATTCTTTATATTTAACTTAACATCAATCAGAAATAACATATATTTCCTAATATAATGTAGAAATCGTCAATAATTTAACAGAATTCCATTTCATAAAAAGAAATCTTTCACATATTATTTGTATTTCATAGTATTAACGTGAAATCTTCAAAGAATACTCGGAAAATTTTTATAAGATAGGTTGAGTTCGTTCATAATTTGTTTATATTCTTTTAATTAACTTAGAATTACTGAACATTTTTTAAATTCATTAAATAAAATAGTAATTATCAGAAATTTGAAGGAATTCCTTAAATTAGAGTGAAATCTTTTATAAGTTTGTTGAAATTCTTTATTTTAACGTGAAAAATCAAAGAATATTAGGTTAAACTTATATACATTTCGTTGAATTATTTCAAAATTCAATTAAAATTTCTTGAATTAACTTCGAATCGTTCAAAATTTTATTTTCCTGAAATATTATGTAAATCGTCAAATGTCTGCTAGAATTCCAAAAATTAGTGTGAAATCTTTCACAAAATAATTGATATTATTTATATTAATTTGAAATCAGGAAAGAATTTTTGGTTAAATTTAAATGAATTAGGTTGAAGAAGGTCAAAATTAGTTTAGAATGCCTTAAATTATCATCAAATCCCTCAGTGATTTGATTAAAAATAATTAATAATTAAATATAATCAAGAAATTTAATAGATTTCCTAAATAAAAGTAGAATATTTGACAATTTGTTGAAATTCTTTATATAAGAATTGAAATCTGAAATAATTCTTGGTCAAAATTTCGTAAATTTAAAATTACTTTGAAATGTTTAAAAACCCGATTGATATTCGTTAAATTTAACTTAACAACAATCAGAATTGACATAAATTTCCCTTATATAATGTAGAAATCGTCAATAATTTGGACAGAATTCCATTTCATAAGAAGAAATCTTTCACATATTGTCTGTATTTCCTTATATTAACGTGAAATCGTCAAAGAATATTCGGAAAAATTTCATAAAATAGGTTGAGTTCTTTCATAATTTGTTTAAATTCTTTTAATTAACTTAGAATGACTGAACTTTCTATTAAAATTAACTGAATAAATTTTAAATTATCAGATTTGAAGGAATTCCTTAAATTAGAGTGAAATCTTTTATAATCTGGTAGATATTATATATTTTAACGTGAAGAAATTCAATGAATTTTAAGTTAAAGCTATATACATTTCGTTGAATTCGTTCAAAATTCAATTAAAATTCCTTAAATTAACTTCGAATAGTTCAAAATTTCTTTAAATTTTCTGAAATATTATGCAAATCGTCAAAAACTCTGCTAGAATTCGTAGAATTAATGTGTAATCTTTCACAAAATAATTGATTTTTTATATTAAGTTGAAATCGAGAAAGAAGTTTTGGTTAAAATTACATGAATTAGGTTGAAGGTCTAATTTAGTTTAGAATTCCTTAAATTATCATGAAATCCCTCAAAATTTGTTTAAAATTAATTAATAATTAAATATCGTCAAAGACGTGGATACTTTTCTATAATTTGTAGTCGAATCTTTGTCAATTTGTTGAAAATCTTTATATTAACTTGAAATCTGGAATAATTCTTGTTGAAACCTTTCAAAACTTAGTACATATTCGTTAAATTTAACTTAACATCAATCAGAATTCACATAAATTTCCTAATATAAAATAAAAATCGTCAAGGAGTGTGTTATTTTATATCTTAAGGAAGTCGATTTGTATTTTCACAAATGTTATTTATATTTTATATAAGTTTTTTCTATTTTCGTAAGTATACAGTAGGCCTAACCTACAAGGAGTATGTTATTTTATATTGTGGGGTTCTTGATTTGTAGTCTTGTCATTACTCCAATGACAACCCACTTTTTTGGAACAGTCTGTTGCCCCTGAAAAGGACCGTGGTTGCTGAGATGCTTGAACGGAGAGGTAGCGCAGCGCGCGCCGGTAAGGAGAAAGTCTAGTTACGGTTAATGGCTGGTGAAAGGCTAGTCGTTGAGCGCGGTCGTAGGAGTGGAGAGGCGGTTGGTACGCCAGTTGCCCAGTGTGTCAGGTATGACTACCGGCGAGTCCGTACGACCTAGTTGCCCAGTGAGTCGGGTGCGACCGGCAGACAGCCGTGGCAGTCATGCCTGGCGCAGCGAAGCGCCGATGCCTACGTAGACCGAGCGCTGGCGACGAAGCCTGCTGGCTGATGAACTGAAGTAAACTGAAGAACTGAACCGAATACTCGGCAAGGTCAAGGTCAAGGTCATGTTACAACTGACGATCGGTC
>NW_019733496.1:0-1149 GCF_002891405.2 Cryptotermes secundus
AATTAAGAAAATTCACATGAATTCCACATACCAAAACAAGAAAAATAATCCATATCAGTGTGTCCGGAAACATTTAATTTGTTGATTGTAGCTGAAATAATACTGTTATGACCTATTCAATTGTTATCAACTTGTGGATTGACCTTCAGATGCATTCCTAATGTTACCAGTTACAGCCCATTTACAGCAGTTGAATGGTGTTGGTAGCATGTACTGATTGTGTTTAGTGGTGAAGTGTCAGTTGAACCTGTGACGTGTATACTGTGAAATCCCATTGTCCTTGTACTGTGTGTGTTCTGTTGAATACACTTAAGTACACACAGTGAATGGTTATTCATATAACAAACTGAGGACATGCTTCTTTTGTATGACCATGCTACTTTTAATGATCGCATATCCACATGGTTGTACTAGGAACATTTCCCAGATTGACACCACCCGAACCGTAAAACGTTTGCCACTGTTGGTTGGCAACACAGAGCACAGAGATTGGAATGTTTAAGCTGGTGTGTATGGATTGGTGAAGGAACATCCAGGCATCCAGACACCTGATATGGAGGGACATGTCCTGAACCATGTTACCAGGGATTTGTCAGCATGAGACAAATGGGAGAAGAGTTCAATGTTTCATGCATGAACAGTGCTTTACTCCCACCATTTATGGGTGTAGGGTCTCATGCCTGCTGATTTTCTGGCATGAGAGGACTTTTATCAGTGTTTTGTTCAGCAAATTGCTGAACAGTTCATTGTTACATCAGTGCTCTTCACAAATTATTCATGTCTCGCTAAAGATGATCAGTATTCACAACCAACACCCATGGGCAGGGTAGAATCCATGTGGTCCAATTCATTCTAGACAACAGCAGCAGTTCTGCATTTATCTTTGGGAAGGGATTGTTGATGACTAGCAGGCCCACATGTTTCACCACAACAGCCTACAGGTAACATGATCTGCCAGTGCTACAAGATGTGCCACTGGCAGTCAGAACATGAACATCGTACATTCATGATTGTGCTCTGGCATATTTTAGCCATGCTTTGCGAGATGTTCTTCATGACACCTATCATGACTGAGGACAGATAGAGGAGGACCCACCCCATGACCTTGCCAACCACATGTGAATCCTCTGGATTTTTACCTGTAGGGAC
>NW_019733497.1:0-1517 GCF_002891405.2 Cryptotermes secundus
ATTTTAGTTTGAAATTATATACACTTCGTTGAATTCGTTCAAAATACAATTAAAATTCCTTACTTTATCTTAGAATCATTCTAAATTTCTTTAAATTTTCGGAAAAATTATGTAAATCATCAAAAAGACTGCAAGAATTCCCAAAATTAGTGTGAAATTTTTCACAAAATTATTGATTTCATTTATAATATGTTGAAATCGAGAAAGAATTTTTGGTTAAAATTAAATGAATTAGGTTGAAGAAGTTCAAAATTAGTTTAGAATTCCTTAATTTATAATGAATTCCCTCAAAATATGATGGAAATTAATTAATAATCAAATAACGTAAAAAAGTTCTATAGATTTCTGTAAATTTAGGTGGAATCTTTGACAATTTTTAAATTCTATATATTAACTTGAAATCTGTAATAATTCTCCGTTAAAATTTCTTAAATTATATCGAAATCTTTCAGAACCTGGTATAAATTCTTTAATTTAAGATAATATCAAACAGAATTGACTTAAATTTCCCTAATATAATGCAGAAATCATCAATATTTTGGACATAAGTCCATTTAATGGGAAGAAAACTTTCACATATTGTCTGTATTTCCTTACAGTGACGTGAAATCGTCAAAGAATAATCGGAAAATTTTCACAAAATTGGTTGATTTCGTTCATAATTTGTTAAAAATCTTTTAATTAACTTAGAATGACTGAACATTTTATTAAAATTCATTAAAAATACATTAATTATTAGAAATTTGAAGGAATACCTTTAATTGGAGTAAAATGTTTTTATAAATTCTTTGAAATTCTTTATTTATGGTGAAGATATCAAAGATTTTTATTGTGAAATTATATGAATTATGTTGAAGAAGTTCAAAATTACTTTAGAATTCCTTAAATTTTCATGAAAAGTCTAGAAATATAATTAAAATTACAGAATTATGAAATATAGTCAAAAAATTCTATAGATTTCCATAAATTTTTGTGGAATCTTTGAAAATTTTTTGATATTCTATATATTAACTTGAATTCTTGAATAATTCTTGTTCAAAATTTCATACATTACGTTGAAATCTTTCAAAACTTTGATTATATTAAATTTAACTTATCATAAATCAGAATTGACTTAAATTTCCGAATTATAAAGCAGAAATTGTCAATATTTTGGACAGAAATCCATTGAATAAAAAGAAATTTTTTATATATTGCCTGCATTTCCTCATATTAACGTGTAATCGTCAAAGAATATTTGGAAAAATTAAAATTAAATAATTATAAATTATCCTCAAAAAATTTTATAGATTTCCATAAATTTTTGTGGAATCTTCGATAATTTTTTTAAATTCTATATATTAACTTGAAAACTGGAATAATTCTTGCTCAAAATTTCATACATTACGTTGAAACCTTTCAAAACTTGAATTATATTAGTTAAATTTAACTTACCATAAATCAGAATTGTCTTAAATTTCCGAATTATAATTCAGAAATCGTCAATAATTTGGACAGAAATCAATTGAATAAAAAGA
>NW_019733498.1:0-1425 GCF_002891405.2 Cryptotermes secundus
GATTAGGTCAATTGAAAAAATCCATTGACCTCATCGGTATTTGAAACCGCACGTTCCCACTTGTAGCATAGTGTCTTAACCACTACCGCGATACCACATTCGGTAACCGTAATAAACATCTAGTGAATGGTTGCTTTGTGCTTGTCATAGTCTCCATCGGTTTGAAAGAATACAGTTGAGTCAATTCCGCAACTCTTCTTCTCCGAATTCAATTTTATGCTTCATTTTTCTTGTTGCTATTATATTTCAAATGTGAACTATTTTTTTAATGATTTACTCATTAACGGGATAGCCAAACTGCCTTAGTAACTATGCTAAGGGCTGGTAAACCGAGGAATTGGTATTTGATTCTCGGTAGAAGCGACAGTTTCTTCTCCCCTCGACAGCTTCCGGACCCAGCATCTCTTTGAGTAGGTACAAGGGACAACTTCCTTTTGGAAGAATGGGCCTCCATCTTTTGCTGACGTTAAGAAAGCAAGCCATGATGCTATGCATTTGGAGGCCGCGTGTTCTTTCCTGCATGGTGATACAGTTTGCCGAAACAGCCGAATCAGAGGACATCATCTGACGTCAAGAAAAAGAGGAAAATTATTTGCCTTTCAAGGGATTCTATAAGCGAAACGAGCGGTTGGATACCTGAGATTCCAGGTATTGCACATTTTCAACGTTAAATGCCATGCATGGATGACAATTTGCCCAGTGAACTGTTTTGACGACTGAGCGACATCTGCGGCATCAGGTACCTAACACAATGGCTGTGTAAATCTCTGGCTGGAAGTGGACAGAGTTCGCAGATGTAAAGAATTCTGCGACAGTCCAGTGATATTTGTTTCGATCTAAGATCTGTTTATATGGTCTAAGACAGTCGAAAGGGGCTCCATTTACTGAAGACATCTGAAGCTCTAACAGCTAAGGTAAGAAAGAATTTGACTGATTTAGGATGACATCTGCCTGTTTCCTGCATAATTTAGTTACGTAATCATAAATGTACGGAATTTGAATGCCAAGTGCAAATCGCGGATGGATGTGCGCCTGTCAAGGTTGCCAGTAGCACTGAGAACTCTGTTCTGCAGGCGCTGCAGCTTCATAAAATGTGTGTCCGCCGCACACTAATAGGTGGGACCGGTATAAGCCATTATTGATGTAATTTGTGCTCTGCATACTATTAATTTAATATTGTATGTGCGATTTTGCTTGCTTTTGAATATACAGTGTGTCCTAATGTACGTGCCCAAGGACTTGGCTGCGTTTTTCTCGATATGTAATATCCATATTATCCTTCTATCGAAGGCGACACCGAGATGTTTAACACTATTTACAAATGGGATCTTCGGTCCATTTAGTTGGAGGCCGTCCTCAGGCATTCTTGGTATTCTAGAGAAGGAGATAGCCTGAGTCTTCTCCTCATTGATCTTTATGTTCCAG
>NW_019733499.1:0-491 GCF_002891405.2 Cryptotermes secundus
TTTATATTCCTTAAAATATCAGGAAATAACTACAATTTGATTAAAGTTAATTAAATATATCTCGCCAAAATATTGTATACAGCTCCACTAAATAATATGAAAACCTTAAAAATTTGTTGAAATACTCTATATTTACTTGAAATATTAAATAGATTTTTGTCAAACTTTCAGAAATTAATTTGAAATCGTTCAAATCCTGGATTATATCCCTTAAATGTAACATAACAAATATCAAAAATTACTTCAATTTCCCTAATTTAAAGTAGAAATCGTCAATAATTTGGACAGTATATTAATTAATGAGAAGAAATCTTTCACATATTGTGTGTAAATTCTTATTTTATCGTGAAATCCTGAAGGAATTTTCGGAAAAATTCATAAATTCGGTTCATTTCGTTCAAAAAATTTTTAAATTTGTTTAATTTACATAGAATTACTGAATTTTTTTACAAATTATTAAATAATATAGTAGTTAACAGGAATTTAAAGAA
>NW_019733500.1:0-5575 GCF_002891405.2 Cryptotermes secundus
CTTTGTCCACCACAAATTGCACTTGATCAGACCCGGGATCGAACCAGGGCCGGTGGGAAGCCAGCGATTAAGCGCTTGAGCTATGGCGCGGCCTTACCAAATGGACTAAGTCTCACCCCACTCCAAGAAACTTAAAAAAAAACTATTATACAGAATGAAATGAAATTCGGACACAAGCTGCCCACGGCGTGATTCCTTCTCGTACATAATAAGTTTTCAAGCTACCGAATGATCAAACCATGGCACCTCATAGTTACAACACGTATTCGAAGAGGCCTCCGTCCATTTCACGGCAAGACGACAATGCGCCCACGGCATTCTCCCAAAGCTCTCGAACATGCCTCAACATGCTGGCATCGACTGTTGTCACAGCCGTCTGAAGTCTTGCCACGATATCTTCAATAGTACGGTAAAGGATAGCGTAGCTTCTCAGGAAGTAACAGCAGCGCTGCGGTGATGGCCGCAGGCTCTTTCACCTCGTACCCGACCAATTTTGCAGAAGCTCTAGATCTGACGTTGTTTTTCCGTCAGTGCATGTGCTTCTACCAATTCTGATGCAATATTTTCGCTTACAGGGTAAGGTTTCGAAACGAAGGGTGAATTTTAACTTTCACGTTTTTTATATGAACTTAACCATATGCATTATAACATGTATGTCATGTGTTTCCATCGCTTCAATTCCATGTAATGCCGAAATGTTTAGATTAGTATTGTGTTGCCAAATTTCGGATATTTAATATTATTGCGACTTTCGATAGGAACCTTAACTTATAGTCTTGGTGTTTTATTCATTATTAGGTGGCTGATAATAAACGGAAGGAATGGACCATAGACTTCATGAGAAGTGCAGTGCAGGCTGAAAAAAAAACAGGAAAATGGGTTTCCTGAGAGACCTACTTGTGTGCGTATTGTGCTTGATAAGCAGCGAAATTTGAATTGCGACTTAAAATTGGTTTCTTTATATAAGGGCATAGCTTGGTGGTGGCTTCTGTCGAAAGTTATGTTACTATTTTTTCAAATATTCATGTTACTATTTTCAAAAATGATCGCTTCTTCTTTATAGAAAATAAGAATTCTGACGTACTGTAGACCTTCTCTTGTTCCTTTCACTTTATGTTCTTCCTTATTATTTACATCTCTAAGAAAAGTTGCTACCTATCACCCGAAATTTGGAACCAGGCTAGTCCGAAATTGGGCAACCATTTTCGCAGACGCTTCCTTTATAGTTTTCTTTGGGTGGGGGGAGGCTTTAATTAGTTTTGAATATATTGTGACGAATTTGCTCAAAGCATTAACCTATGGAGCCAGAAAAACGTTGCTAGGTAAACACATTCCAGAGGTAATGCGATCAACAGAACTTCGGTGGAGACTCATCAAGGATTCATTCATTCATTCATTCGCGAGACAAGCGTCGTTCAAGGCTGAGAGAGATTATGAAGCAACGACTAGTAAGCAGACGTTGACGACTTCATGTGCTATACAGCAATCTTTGGAGTGGTATAATTATTTGTAGTGACTTGTCAGTGTTCAATAAACTTAATCATCAAATCGAGAACCCCTTATTTTCCGCCATGCTAAACCCCTAGTACTTGACATTTTGGTGTCAGAATTGGTCGGATTTGATCGACTGGACCGAATTATTGAATCTGCGATTGCATCGTGTAGTTACATCGCCACATTATGGAGATACAACCGGTAAAGGAAATTCTGGCTGAATTGAGAGTGACATAAGAACCAAGTAAAAGCAGACGCCCACCGAGCCGAAATGAGAGCCACGCACGAGGAAATAATAGCCAAGTTAGATGCCGACCGGGAAGAGAGGAAACAAGGTTAGCCGGCCAAGAACATCTGAGAGAGGATGTGAAAACCCAAACGGCTTCTCTCGTCTCCCGGATGGATGCCCATCAGGAAAGGATGATGGGTTGTCTTGGAAAGACGGAGGTCACGGATCTGAAGACAAATCCAGAGAAAATTCAGTCCGAGGCGGAGCATCGGGAGGTCCCGAAGGCACGAGCAGCAGTGAAACCTGTCGGAGGACTGAGGAAGCGACATAGGAGGCCGTAATCTGGCCACAGGGCGCCGCCAGATGCCAAAGGAACGGATCCGGGGAAATTGTGGATCCCGGAGGAAAATGGTCGTCACCCGCAATAGGACGACCCACCGCGCAAAAGTGGCACGGCGCAAGCGAAACATCGTCTTAACAAAACAGGGACATGGTACGAGGAACCATAAAAAGACGGATGTTCGGAAGTTGGCGTCAGCTGGGACGTGCTGCCGTAAGGAGGGAGCAGTAGGAGCGGTTGGACAATGAACACAGCCTGAGGAACGAAACGACCCAGAAGAAGACGTTACGAGAAGAAACAGTGAAGGATCGGTGATACACCTATAGGCTATTCAGGCCGAAGAGCCTTAAGGAGGGAGCAATGTGACGGATTTGCTCAAAGCATCAAGCTACGGAGCCAGAAAAAACCGTTGCTAGGTAAACAGATTCCCGAGGTACACGGTCAACACTACAACTTCGGTTGCTTAATAGCGAACGTTTCGGTATGCACGTGTTCATGACAACGGATTTCCATGGATACGAGCTAGCCTGTGGGGCCTTTGGAGACTCCAAGGATACAGTCATTCATTCTTTCGTGAGAAAGTTGTCGTTCAAGGCTGTGAGATGTCCTTCATACGGCATCAAGGAGTTCAGTGTGTGAGCTGTTACAATGAACTATAATTGTAAATAAGTGCCAATAAACCCAATCATGAAATCCAGAACCCATTATTATTCGTCACGCATGTGATAACATGCTGTATTTTGGATCATAATAAGTACCAGTTTTAATATTAGACATATTAAGCTACCCGAACACGATAATGTACTAAGGGTTGGCGATTCTATCAACAAAAACATGTCTCCTACCTTAAGTATTCGAAGTATGGCGAGTTTACCCTACTGCGAGGGAAGGTACAAATGTGATCCTTCAGGTGATCCCATAGGAAAAATCCATGGGAGTAAGATCCGGCGATTGATGAGGCCATGCAATCGGCTCTCGATGCCCAATATATCTTAGTGGATATGTCGCGTTCAGCTACTTCCAGACATCTTTCCCGTGCTGAACCACAACCTATATCTCACAGCTATGGGCAGCCCAGGTAGAACAGTTTCCAGAAAGTCATGACATCGATGAATCAGCCTGTCTGGTAGTTCATAATGTGCCCGGCGATTTCAGCCCGAACGATGGCGCCGAAGCGGAATTGATATGCATGTTTGCGGATAGTATAAGGATTATCCCGTGTCCAGTGGTGGCGGTTGTGGGCGCTGAACACGCTTCGTCTGTTCACATGCTTTGTACAAAGCGCTCTCATCAGTGTGATGATGTAGCCATTTGCAAAATGTCTCTGTAGAGGACGAGAGTGTGGAACAGATGTGCGCTCCACGAATGCTGGTATGGTTGCCACTGATCGTCATTAAGTACTTGGAGGACCCTCGGCTAGAACAGTCCCGATTCTCGTGTGATGTCGAGTTCGACAGTTGCAATTATGACATATTCATTGGCTGGCGTACGTATAATCCATGGGCGGCCTGCATTCACGCACGTCGTAGACCACTGCCTTTTTCATAGAAACACTAATCCAGTCGTCGAAACGTCAGCATCTGGACGAAGTCGACCAGGATAACGGGGCGTGTGATCCGTGCAGCAGTATTTCTTTTATTGATAGCGGGGTGGGACTAAGTCCCTTGAACTGCCGCCACTTCCAGCCTGTTGTACCAGCCCCAGAAGATAGGTGAGGGTGATTGTGGAGCAATTGGTGGAATGAAGATTGGCAGGGCAAACTGAAGTACTCGGAGAAAACCTGCCCCAGCGACACTTTGTCCACCACAAATCCCACTTGGCTAGACCCAGGATCGAACCCGGGCCGCCGCGGTGGGAAACCAGCGACTAACCGTTTGAGCTATGGCGCAGCCTCGCAGCAGTATAGGTGGGACGGCAGATTTTGGCCGGTGGATCTCTGACGCGTAATGGTCTGACGCAAGTCGGCGAGCCTAAGATTGGTGAGCATTCGCAGCGACACTATGTTGCCTCAGAAAGAAGGCAGACGTTGAGCTCATAGGATCGCTGTTATTAGTAGATACTGTACGCTTTTCCCACGTGCCAGTTGCTTGTTTTTAACTGATAAATTTCTTTTAGGGCAGTAACACATTTAAAAAGAAAAATGACACATATTCAGTCAAAACTTTGTAACAAAATTTTGCACAGCCAGACCCGTGAGGTTGTAAATAACGTCCATTAATTTATGAAAAGTGAAGCGGCTGCAGGTCATGTATTGATACCGTTAAGAAGGGTACAAGAGAGAGTGGTAAGGTCAACCGGCGTTACAGAAAGAAGTTTACGGAGTATTCAGAATGAAGGTTCTCGATATGAAAAACAAGGTGCTATGTTCGGAACTCCCGGCAAACACCATTCTCTATCTAAACGGATAACAAATCCAGATGATTTCGATATATGTGATTCGACGGACAATGTATGAGTGTAAACATCACAGCAGGCCACGCATAAACACGGAAATACTAAGAATCTCCTTTCGCAAGATAGACAGGCGGTACAGGACCAACCACCTCCACGAATAACAATAGAAAATTTGACGCGAACCTGTATGGTTAATAAATTTTAAGCTTTATCTTGAAATTTTTAAAACAAACTTTTTTAAAAAGATTTAACACCCCGAAGGCCGCGTAAATGTGGAAGATTGAACATTGCGTATATTGTGCATTTTAGACATCATATGTGTATCCATACAATTAACATCTATTGTAATAGTAGTTTACGAAAGTACTGATACCCTCTGAGGATGATCCGTAAGGATCGAAACATGCAAGGGAAATAAATCCTCAAGTGATAGAACTTGAATAGTCACATTAAACGGTATTATTTTTGACTCTGTAAATGTTAGTGTGACGGACCAGTGTGAAAAAATAAAAAAAAGTATTAGTTCTACACCCAAGAAGAAAGTGTGCCTACTGTGAGGAAACTACTTCCAAAACTCTGGGAAACCATAAATTTCAAGGGAGGTAGTACCAGCCTGAAATTAATTTTACGGAATATAGGGGTTTAATGGAAGAAAATGTGATATAACAGGGGCGCCTTGATCGAGAGGGACATTAGGTCGAAGAGAGTAGCATATTTGCGTGCAATAAAGAAGTACAGGGAGGAAGGCCGGACTATAATTTATGAGGACGAGACCTTCATTCACAGCAGTCACACCAGACCTAAAAACTGGACGGATGACACTCCATCAGGGTACATGGCACCCGTATCGAAGGGCCAGAGGCTGATTATTGTGCACGCGGGAGACAGAACCGGCTTCATTTCCGGGTCATTGTTGATATTTAAATCTCATCTCAAGACCGGGGACTATCATAGCGGAATGAACGCGACAAATTATCAGAAGTGGCTAACAGAATTCCGAATTTGCCTCCAAAATCAGTTCATGTTGTAGATAATGCACCATATCACAACGTGCAGTTTAATAAGTCGCCAAACAGCCAGACCACGAAGGCCAAGATGATGGAGTGGCTTACAGTGAA
>NW_019733501.1:0-411 GCF_002891405.2 Cryptotermes secundus
AAGAAACGCAAAGCAAGTAAACAAGAAAAGCAAAGCTAGCAAGCTGGCAACGCAAAGCTTTCAAGCTAGCAACGAAAATCTAGCAAGTTGGCAACGACAAGCTAGCAAGTTAGCAAGGCAGAGCTAGCAAGCTTGCAACGTAAAGATAGCAAGCTAGCAACTCAAAGCTAGCAGGCTAGCAACCTAGCAACGCAAATCTAACAAGCTAGCAACGCAAAGCTAGGAAGGTACAAACGCAAAATAAGCATGCTAGCAACGCAAAGTTAGCAAGCTTGCAACACAAAGCTAGTAAGATAGCAAAGCAAAGCTATCACGCTAGCAACGCAAATCTAGTCATCTAGCAAGCTAGCAACGCAAAGCTAGCAAGCTAGCAACGTATAGCTTGCAATCTAGACGCGCAAACCTGGCAAG
>NW_019733501.1:580-1794 GCF_002891405.2 Cryptotermes secundus
AAATGCAAGAAAAGCAAGCAAGAAAAGAAGAAACGGAAATCTGGCAAGATAGCAACGCAAACTAGCAAGAAAGCAACGGTAAGTTAGTAGGGTAACAACGCAAAGCTAGCCAGCTAGCCACGCAAACCTAGCAAGATAACAAGACAAAGCTAGCAAGCTAGAAACGCAAATCTGGCAAGCTAGCAACGTAAACAAGCAAGGTAGAAACGCAAAGCTAGCAATTTAGAAAAGCAAAGATAGCAAGCTAGCAAAGCAAAATTAGCAAAGTTAGCAACGCATATCTAGCAAGCTAGCAAGCTAGCAAAGGAAAGCTAACAAGCTAGCAACGCAAGCTAGCAAGCTAGCAACACAAACTTTGCAAGCTAGCAACGCAAAGCTGGCAAGTTTCAACGCAAAGTTAGCAACTTAGCAACACATATCTATCAAGCTAGCAAGCTGGCAACGGAGACATAGCAAGCTAGCAACGCAAAGCTAGCAAGCTAGCAACGCAAATCTAGCAAGATAGCAAGATACCAACGCAAAGCTACCAAGCTAGCAACGCAAAACTAGCAATCTAGCATCGCAAAGCTAGCAAAATAGCAACGCAAACTAGCAAGATAGCAACGCAAAGTAGGCAATCAAGCAACGCAAAGCTGGCAAGCTAGCAAATCAATGCTAGTAAGCTAGCAACGCCAAGCTAGCAAGTTAGCAACGCAAATCTAGCAAGATTGAAAAGCAAAACTATCAAGATAGCAAGGCATATCTAGCAATCTAGCAAACTAGCAACGAAAAGCTAGCAAGCTAGCAACGCAAAGTAACCAAGCTAGCAACGCCAAGGTAGCAAGCTAGCAACACATATCTAGGAACTAGCAAACTAGCAACGAAAAGCTAGCAAGCTAGCAACGCAAAGCTAGCAAATTAGAAACGCCAAGCTACAAATATAGCAACGAAAATCTGGCAAGCTAGCCACGCAAACCTAGCAAGCTAGCAACGCAAAGTTGGCAAGCAAGTAAGGCAAAGCTGGCAAGTTAGCAACGCAAAGCGAGCAAGCTATCAAATCAAAATTAGCAAGCTAGCAACGGAAAGCTAACAAAGTAGCAACGCAAAGCTAGCAAACTAGCCTTGCAAAGCTGGCAAGCTAGCAAAGGAAAGCTAACAAAGTGGCAACGCAAAGCTAGCAAACCAGCTTTGCAAAGCTGGCAAGCTAGCAACGCAAAGCTGGCAATCTAGCAACG
>NW_019733502.1:0-12771 GCF_002891405.2 Cryptotermes secundus
ACCCTGCTTTCTAAAAGACTTATTACATATATCACAACAAATTTGGTTCACCCCACTATGTATGTGTTCATGTGTCTTCGTATTACTCTGCTGACTGAATGACTTATTTCAATACATCAGAAGAAAATAGCTTCTCCCCACTATGTATGTGCTGATGTGTCTTCAGATGACCCTGCTTTCTAAAAGATTTATTACATACATCACAGCAAAATGGCTTTTCACCACTATCTATGCGTTGGTGTTTCTTCAGAGTACTCTGCTGACAGAATGACTTAATACATACATCACAGCAAAACGGCTTTTCACCACTATGTATGCGCTGATGTGTCCTGAGAGTTCTCAGATCTCTGAATGACTTATAACATACATCACAGCAAAATGGCTTTTCTCCACTATGTATGCGCTGATGTGTCTTGAGAGTACTCAGATCTCTGAATGACTTATTATTAATAAGTCATAAGTGATAAGTGATGTATGTAATAAATTATTACATACATCACAGCAAAAAGGTTTTTACCACTATGTATGCGCTGATGTGTCTTGAGAGTACTCAGATCTCTGAATGACTTATTATTAATAAGTCATAAGTGATAAGTGATGTATGTAATAAATTATTACATACATCACAGCAAAAAGGTTTTTACCACTATGTATGCGCTGATGTGTCTTGAGAGTACTCAGATCTCTGAATGACTTATTATTAATAAGTCATAAGTGATAAGTGATGTATGTAATAAATTATTACATACATCACAGCAAAAAGGTTTTTACCACTATGTATGCGCTGATGTGTCTTGAGAGTACTCAGATCTCTGAATGACTTATTATTAATAAGTCATAAGTGATAAGTGATGTATGTAATAAATTATTACATACATCACAGCAAAAAGGTTTTTACCACTATGTATGCGCTGATGTGTCTTGAGAGTACTCAGATCTCTGAATGACTTATTATTAATAAGTCATAAGTGATAAGTGATGTATGTAATAAATTATTACATACATCACAGCAAAAAGGTTTTTACCACTATGTATGCGCTGATGTGTCTTGAGAGTACTCAGATCTCTGAATGACTTATTATTAATAAGTCATAAGTGATAAGTGATGTATGTAATAAATTATTACATACATCACAGCAAAAAGGTTTTTACCACTATGTATGCGCTGATGTGTCTTGAGAGTACTCAGATCTCTGAATGACTTATTATTAATAAGTCATAAGTGATAAGTGATGTATGTAATAAATTATTACATACATCACAGCAAAAAGGTTTTTACCACTATGTATGCGCTGATGTGTCTTGAGAGTACTCAGATCTCTGAATGACTTATTACATACATCACAGCAAAATGGCTTTTCGCCACTATGTATGCGCTGATGTGTCTTGATATTTGTCAGATTTCTGAATGACTTATTACATACATCACAGCAAAATGGCTTTTCGCCACTATGTATGCGTTCATGCGTCTTCAGATTACTCTGATGATTGAATGACTTATTACATATATCAAAGAAAAATGGCTTCTCCCCACAATGTATGCGCTGATGCCTTTTCAGATTAGTCTGTTTACTGAATAACTTATTACATACATCACAGGAAAATGGCTTTTCGCAACTATGTATTCGTTGGTGTTTCTTTAGAGTACTCTGCTGACAGAATGACTTATTACATACATCTCAGTAAAATGGCTTTTTGCCACTATGTATGTGCTGATGTGTCTTCAGATGATTCTGCTTTCTAAATGACTTATTACATACATCACAGTAAAATGGTTTTTCGCCACTATGTACGTGCTGATGGGTCTTCAGATGACTCTGATGACTAAAGGACTTATTACATACGATGCAACAAAATGGCTTCTCACTATGTATGCACTGATGCACCTTTAGAAGACTCTTACAGCTGAATGACATAGTACACACAATGCAACAAAATGGCTCTTCCCCACTATGTATGTGCTGATGTGCTCTCAGAATTATATGCTGACTGAATGATTCACCACACTCATTGCAGGAATACTGTCGATCCTCCCCATGTATGGGTTGAAGTTCATTCAAATTACCCTGGAAAATGAGAGTAAACAACATGATAAATCCTACTAGCAAGAGAAATAAGCTTGAAGCCTTAATACAGTTAGATGTTAAATCAGCAAGCTTGAGAGTGATAATGGAGGGGGGAAGGAGGGACAGAGAGAGCTGAGTCCATCAGCATGGATGGAGGTTTCTGAGTCAACATTAGGCTGCCCTGTCACTGTTTAACAAATTGCAATATTAAATGAAATTATGCATTTGTAAGGTTGGACAGGTATCCAAATAATAGTGGTTAGGCTCCTAGAATGAAATAACAATAAAGGCTGTATATGTGTGTGTGTGTGTGTGTGTGTNGCGCGTGTGCCACTTCTCGAAGCAGTCCATGACACACAGCGCAACATCACATTTTGTACAATAGAAAATGGTGCTCCTGCTTTTCTTATCCATCAAACACACACAACATCTTTGTTTCCCTTTGGTTGGCCAGTGTTGTGAATGTTTCACCTCCAGTCGACTCAGTTGGGCACCAGATTAACTGGGCCTCACCAGAGAAACGCCAATGACCGTGACATTTGTTTGTGCAATTAAAGGATCATCTTGGCGGAGGGGGGTTTCCAGAAAATTAGAATAATTATATTTATTGACAAAGCGACACTCTCACCTGTTAGTAATACTCGCACAATAGTGATGCAAAGTAATTACATTATTAGTCAAAAAGAGTGACAAGCAGACACTGATACCAAAAGTCACAGTGATGAAGATGCCTCTTACTCACAAAGTAATACTGGTCAATGGGTTTATACCTCTTCTGAGACACAAAATAAAATATTGTGACGTATTTTCATTATGCAGAACCCCCCCCCTTCCAGCGGTGACATAACAGCATCGGAGCAATTGGGGTTGCTACAGTAACAGGCTAGTAAACATTCTGCCCTCCCGCCCCGCAGTGACGTAACAGCACTACACACTGTGACGTCACAGGGGACACTGCCGTTAACACAAGGCAAAAGGGAATGGTATATAAAAACGGCTGATCAGTATGTGAGCAGTATGACTAACAAATGACAGACCCGACCTCTCGGCAGAGAGGGCGCACCAAATGAAGAGGACAGTAACTTTCATATAAGATAAAAGAAAAGAAATCTTGACAGAAACCAACACAGATTGACTGACGAACCGTGAGTCGCAATGTGACTTGGACTTGGATGTGAGCAGTGTGTGATCAGGGGTGACATACTGTTGATCGTGAAGTCGCTGAGAGCACTGGAGGTAACTGAGATACTACCAGTGGCAGTAATTGTGAATTGTAAAAGTGTGCGAGCAAATGTGGAATAAATTCGCTATATTCAATAAGGCGTGAAATTATTTGTTGCGTTACATACCCAACATGTGATTATATATAAAGAAATATATGACAATCTGACACTGACTTTCAAACTGATAAAGAAATATATGACAATCCGACACCAACTTCCTAACCGATAATTCTCTACTGAAAACCAATCCTTGAATATGTCACATTTCCTTGAAAACTCTGGAAGCACTAACATGCGAACACAGATGAATATTTAGTCCTCAGTTCTTAAAAATTTGTGGTCCATTTGGCTGACCACACCATAAACAGTCATATCTAAACGTAAATAGTATTAAAACCAGTAGCGTGATAAACAATTTCATTGTTCAGATCTAACGAATGAACCACTGACATGAACTTGCATGGCTCTGTTTTGGTTTCAAACCAAAGATCAAACTGTCAGCATTCCCAAAGGGAGCATGAGTCCTTTATATAACATTTGGCCAACATGGGGTGCTACTTGCTGTAGATATATATTACATTCATCCATTAAAGATTAAGGGTTAATCAGAACCACTTCTGCTGCTGCAACGAATGTATACATGTAGGGGGACAGCATTTTCAACACCTTCTGTGACCTGTGAACTGCATACTTCATTCCACACGTTACTGGCCACAAGCTTACTGATTCACTAGCAAAATTAGTATGTGTCTTCCAGCCAGTGGTACATCAGTCGTTGTGAACTGGCCGAGAAAAGTAGGAACATATGTAGATGTAGAAAATTTCTTTGATGTTCATTAATAGCCTTATTTATGTGTTTAATTACATGCATTGCATATACCACTTAACCACAATTTTGTCTATATACTTGTATTAGGATATGTTGCCAATGCCAGTTCTTCACTATTGCTCTCTACACCTTTTACACATTCTTTGTATCTAATGTTCAGTCACCTTTCTGTCTGACAGACAACAACAACAAAAAAATCTGTCATGACAACCAGTCACCTGAAAGCAGGTANAGCCAGTTTTTCACTATTGCTCTCTACAACTTTCACACATTCTTTGTATCTAACGTTCAGTCATGACAACCTGTCACCTGAAAGCAGGTACAGGGGCAAATCCAATGGTGTCAGGTATATTAAATTTACTTCAAACAAAGGGCAACAGGTAACACGTGTCTATATTCAGTCACACTTTTCACAAATCTTTAGAGAATCATTAGTTATCCTCTTACAAATCCTCAACATAATGACACCTCTATGTTATTACATGGATACAGACTGCATGGGAGACAGAAAACAAATTATAAACTTCAGCATTTATAGATCCTGGGAACTCTATGACGTAGTACCAAAGCACTGCTTATTGGACTGGACAAAGAAAATTTGAAAAATTTTTCCTGTGTAGAATTTACCGCAAACATTCAGTTTATACAGTATTTCATTTCATCTATATTAGAACTGCTCAAAAGAAAATGGGACTGGTACATCACAAGCAACATTCTACAAACTACAGTTGCCTGGAGACATTTCAGGAAAAAGAAACCTTCAGAATCTAGTCAACAGCGCAGTGGAGCTGTTTCATGTTCACAGACAGACAAGCGGCTTTTCTGTACATTTGTGTCATCTGCCTAACAGCGCACATACAGCTCACCTCTACTTCAGCCTTTATTTCTGGAAATGTTATTGGGACAGGATCCTCTTCCTCTTCTGCATCTGAGACTGCTTCAGCTTTTACATTCATGGCCTGATTTGCATCATGAAGTGTTGGGTATATCTCACCATGTGGAATCACTAAAGCATTCTCCAAATTTGTACAGTTCTGTAAAAAACCATTACATCCTTCTCAGAAATGGATGCACAACACCCTACATTAACCAGCGTATGTTCTTCTTGCTATGTTGATTTCTTGTCACATCTAACTCATAAGAGCTGTTCTGTACAGATGTTCTTCTCTACAGCTATCACGATCACCAGAAAGTACTCGGTTCATAGCTCAGTGACCTTCCCGAGGAACTAATAGTCACTGCGGCAATACAGAAAATATCTCCTTTTTTGCTACCTTAAAACATCATAATGAAGAGTTCCACAACTTGTAACCTTCATTCACCAAGCATAATTATATGATAAAGTCAAGAAGGATGAGATGGGCGAGAAATGGAATGCATACAGGATATGTTGACAAAGCCAGAAAGGGCTCATTACTGTGATCACACATGCTCATCATGACTCTGTATTCTAAGGCAAACAGACACAGCAAAAACCCTTCCAAATTACTTCTTTCAAATCTATCTTAATAGCATCTCCCCATCCTCACTTAGGTCTCCCAAGTTGTCTGCTTCTCTCAGGTTTTCCCTTCAAAACTTTGTATGCATTTCTCACTGTTCCATGTGCACTGCATGACTTACCCACATCTCTCTCCTTGAACTCATTGCTCTCCTAAATAATATCCCAAACCGTTATCACCCAAGTGTACAAAACTCTCAACATGGATCATGCAAACATACAGAAGTGTTTCACAAAATATTTAGTTACTTTGGTCAACACAACTGACATACTCGTACAATACAATTCATATCTGTGCACAGAAGCACAAAACACTCAGAATTCATTCGCTTACATCAGGAAACTTTTCTTCAGCTCTATACAGTACAATTCTTGCCACTCCTGTTGCAAGAGAATGCAGAATCTTTAGTAACCTTGAAACCTGTTCATCACATTATAAATATCTTGTGGGTTCATTGGAATTAGCTCACAAGGGTCCTAGTAACTTATTGGTTCTAACAATACCACTGACAAATTGTGAAGAGTTCTGTGACGCCCTAAGGATTTTTGCTGCTATAGAATTTCTCTCAGATACAGTTCTGTTTATGCAGAATTTAATTTCATCTGCATCAGAGCTGCTTAAAAGGAAACAGAAGTGGTACATCACAAGCAGCAAATATGCAACAAACTATAACTGTCTAGAGACACTTCAGAAAAAGGCCTTCAAAGGCGAGTCAGCAGCATATTTGAGTTGTTTCAAGTGCACAGACAGACAGACAGACAAAGATGAGAAAAACAACTGGAATTCCTGCGTATTTGTGATATCTGCCTAACAGTGGATATACAGAAACATACAGCTCACCTCAGGATTAGCCTTTATTTCCTGAAATGTTATTCACACAGGATCAGCTTCCTCTTGTGACTCTGAGACTTCCTCAGCTTTTATATTCATGGCCTGGCTTGCATCATGACTTGCTGGGTATGTCTCACCATATGGACCCACTACAACCTTCTCTGAATTTGAACAGTTCTGTGAAGGCATGACATCTTCAATCAGTCATGGCTGTACAACACCATACATGAAACAATAATGCTCACCTTGCTGTAGCTGTTTTTCATTACATCCAACCCATAACAGCTGCTCTGTACAGATTTCTTCTCTACAGACTTCATAATCTTAAGTTCATAACGCAGAGACCTTCCTGAGAAACCTATGGTGCCTGTGGAAGTACAGAAAATACATATCTGCTCTTTATGGAACCTAAGCACTCATTACTGTGTTCACAAACCCATCATGAATTTGCATCCTGACACAAACGTAGTCCAAAACCCCATAATTGTATCTTTAACAAAATCCATCTTCACAGTTGTCTCCTAAGGGATCTCACTCATTCAGGTCCTTTGTCAAAATTTTTGTATGCATTTCTAATTCTCACATGCGTGCTATATGACCTACCCATATGACAATATGAGCAGCCGTTCATAGGAACTGAACCAGCTTGCGGCATCTCAATTCAAGTTGCCAAGAAAGCGATTAGAGACTGGACTGATAGAAACCATAAAAAATACTGGGAATCCATAATTGGACTCAGACAGGCTAAGTGTTTTACAGCAGGACCCTCTGCCAGATGAACGAAGGATCTGTTGAGATTAAACAGAGATCAACTAAGATGGGTGGTAGGATTACTTAGCAGATACTATCACCTGAAAGGACACCTTTTCAAGGAGGGACTGACAGACAACCAAACCTGTGAAAGGTGCCTACAAGAAAATGAATCAGCAGCACACATCCTGTGTGATTGTGAGGCCGTAGCTTATTCAAGATTTTGTCACTTGTGACTATTATGACAACCCCATAAGCAGGGTCCTACTCTTTATTAAAAGTGTAGAATTAATAAAGGGCTAATCCAAGGGGAAACACAATAGTTCATTGAATGATGCAGTGTGGGGGGCTGTCTTAATGGCCTAACCCTTACATACATACATACCCATATCACTCTCCTTCAATTGATCCGTCTCGCACATAACAATGCAAAGTGTTACAATATGAAGAACCATGTAAACTCCCCAGATGGCTTATGAAAACTAACACAAGCTTGGCATAATAAGTTTAGTTTCCACGTGAACTGACTGATAACGATAAAATTCTTCTCTGGGCACACAAGCACAAAACACTCACCATCCTTTCTGTCACAGTAGGAAATGTTTCTTCAGCTCTCTGTAGCAGAATTCTCGGCATTCCTGTTGCAAGAGAATGCAGAATCTTTCATAGCCTTGAAACTTTATTTTATCACACAAGATGCTTTGTCGGTGGCAAATTAATTCATTTACAAACATCCTAGTGATATAGCATCATATTTCTAACAAGTATACCATTAACTAGCTCTGAATATTTGCCCACATCTGTAAGCAAACATACTAATTATTGTGAACAAACACACACTGACGCGGACTACTTTCTTCTAACAGAAGAGGCAGGCAGAGATTGCTGAAGCTTGATGTCTTATTACACGTTGTGTAGTCTTTATCACATTGTTGCTCAGTTTTGAAGGCAGTTAGTTCACCCGTTTTGAGTCAACCTCTTTCTTCCAAAACGTGGGTAAGTGACTACCAGACTGCACGGAATTACTTCCTAGAAACAGCACAACCACTCTACAAATTTACATCGCAGAGCCGCAAAAATGCACTTGTTTGTACTGCAACTTCAAGCAGTTCAATATAGATATTTCCTGATAGACTCAAATTTTCTGAGATAAAACCTATATACAAGAATGGTGATAAAAATCTTATCAATAACTATAGACCCATATCATTATTGACTTCTTTCTCTAAGATATTTGAAAGAGTGCTGTTTGCAAGACTTTGTCATCATCTGACTAACAATAACGTGTTGGCGAGTGAACAGTTTGGATTTCGACCTGATTCTTCCACTGAAAAGGCTATCAATAGACTGCTTGGCCAGATTTTAACTGCCCTAAATGTTGGTCAAAATGTGGGCGTAATATTTTGCGACTTGAGAAAAACAAGATCTTATTGTCTAAATTGGAATTTTATGGCATTACGGGACCGATGCATAAAATAATAGCATCATATCTTAGAGGAAGATTTCAAAGAATAAGACTACAAGCTAAAGACTATAATTTGAATATTCGTTCTAGTTGGGGTGTAATCTCACATGGTGTCCCACAGGGATCAATTTTGGGACCCCTTTTGTTTTTGATTTATATTAATGATTTACCCTTAGTATTAAATAGGATTTCTTCTCCTATTCTTTATGCAGATGATACTAGCGTAATTATATGTAATCCGGATCCTCTAAATTTTCTTCACAATGTGACTGAAGTTTTCAATAAATTAAATTCATGGTTCAATGCCAATTTATTATCTTTAAATTTTTCTAAAACCGAATTCATTAAGTTCAAAACAAAAAATATATACGAGCACGCTACTAAGATAGTATATGATGATATGGAAATTTCTATGAAGAAAGCAGTCTTCTGGGATTTGGCACCGTGTATATGTGGTGTTAACCGACGTTTCGGAGGAACGTATCGCCCCCATCTTCAGGGTTGAAGAAGTATAGGTAAATCTGCAAGCGACAACACCGTGAGACACGGTGTCTCACGCTATTGGGTATTAAGATGTGCACGTTTCCAAATAACTGTGAGACACCTCGCTCTTCAACAACAAATATGGAAGACTGGAAATCACTCCGAAACTAAAAACTACACGAGGTCACAATCACTTTTCTAACCTGAAAAAGGAGGAAAGATGTTCCACCGAAAGGCTGACACCTATGTACCAAACAGCACAGCCTCATAATCGTAGAAGAAGAGCAGTCTTAATGAGAATATCTATGACTCGCGATCCTCGCGATTCGCTGTTAGTACGATCAGGGAAAGAGTAGCCTACAAAACGACTTCAATGAAAGCCATGTCACTCATTTGTGTTCGTTAATTTAAAATAAACGTTTATGAATGCGTGACGTAGCAAGCGGCACGCGCAAAAGTTCTGGGGGTCTTGATGGAATAGTCAGGTCGGTGTGCGGAGACAGAAAGAGAATCCTCACGCGGTGGATACTAACTTCATAGAGCCCTGGACGTCGGAGCGTCCGCAATATTTTGAAAGGAATTTCTGCTTCATTGATTTGGATGACTCATTTGCGTACACAGAAAACATCGCATTCATTGTAATGCCATCTGAAAAAGTGTTTTGCCTTTCTAGATTACCTTCGTGAAGATTCTTTATGACAAAGGTTTTCTGATTTACGCCGAATGCTCCTCTAAATTATAGGTACACACGATTTGGTTAAAGCTTAGACTCACTCTTTATCTCTCTGCCTGTGGCTGTACAGCCCTTTCAACCTTGGCAAATTTTTCAGTTTCTTAATCCTATACACAGACGGCAGGACTCCTTGGACGAGTGATCAGCCAATCGCAAGGCAGCTACCTACATACAGAACAACACAAACATAGAATAAACGCACACAGACTTCCATGCCTCGTATGAGATTCGAACCCACGACACAAATGTTCTACAGGGCGAAGACGATTCATGCCTTAGACTGCGCGGCACTATGATCTGCCGTTCTTAAACCCATTCAGTCATAATTATGCTTTGATGAGTGTTCGTAGCAGCTGGTATATATTTCTGGAAATTTCCTGCCTTGTGTGGAACTTGACGGTACATTACCATAGTCACGTTAGCATGCCATTGGTCCCTATACCGAGGCAGTTTACATTCCCCGGGCTGTTTCTTTAAGATCAATTCTCACCTATCCATGATCTCTTCCCTTTAAGTTTTCTGACTGAAAATTTTATGCCCATTTCTTGCATCTCCCGTGCACTCAATGGGTATTCTATAGAACAGAAAATATTATGCGCTGTCGGGTGCAAAATTTAGCATTCTGAATGTACAATACTGATGTGAATTTTACAGATGAACAGTGTATACGGCAGTTGATACAGGACTTATATGGGTGACATCATCCTTGGAACCATTTGTTGGGTAGTGTTAGTTAATTAATCCACTTAGGGTTTCATCTGGTAACCAGAATAAGCATCGGTTATATCTCTTCACATGTAACAGGCAGATCTATGTGTGAGATGGTTTTCTTGGAGGTAGGAACCAGGGCCCTCTCCAGTCCATATGCCGTCCCAGGTGACAAAAAGTTCCTCCCACCCGGAGTTCAGAGTTTTGTCACAATAATACGAAATTGTAAGACAGTAATGGAACCTCAATTGGTGTCGGCATGAAAAAAATAAGGGTTAAATAAGGACAATAAAAATTATGGGGCCACTCAGTTACTGCCTGGTTGTGGTTGTATGAATACGTATATGAAGGGTAGGCCTTCTCGAACCTTGAACCGCGAACTGCAGTGGTCTATTATGGTTCCTGCTTGAGGTTAGGTATTAGACAGCAGTTCTTGGAGTTCACATATTTATATTATTGCATGACATACTATTAGTTGACTGCCAATTGTGGTCATAATAGGAAGAAAGAGCAGCAGAAATTACTTTTTATCAAAAAGTTAAGAATGGAACCATAAAATTTGCCTTTCCAAGTGGCCGCTTTGTGTACCTGCGGTTACATCGGCCGTGGTGGGAACCGAACTTCGTGCTTCCGTCAACAAAGAGGCTAGGGCTATAGTGTTGCCCATATCTGTAAGATGATGTAGGCAAAACAATGACTTGCTGATAACATGGCTAGAGCAATTCAGAGACGACGAAAGTTCACACTACAGAATGTCTCTGATGTCATACAAGGCACGTGTACTGGGCGAAGTGTTCATGCAATATGACTCCCAAGATAACAGTATCTATACTCTATACTATACTATATACTATTCTATACTATACTATACTCTTCATAAAAAGAATGCATTCACCATTTATAGGCTAAGTTCCTAGAGTATTTCTTCAGGCTTTGGTGGTAGTTCGTAGCTAATCTTCATGGACAATTACCGACGTTTCGGAAAACATATCTGATTCCGCCAGGGGTAATCGTCTAAGATCCTTTTTTAAGTACCTGGATTTCAGTTGGCCAAGAACCGACAGTTGATGCGTAATAAGTGGCTGTTGTTTTAGAAACGGAACGTCGGAAATCTCCGCAGTGAGGCAAATTAAATTTGTTTGTTTAAATTCAGTTCTTGATATGACAGTTCATAAATATTGATTCAGGTGTCGGTGCAGTTGAGTTTAAGGGCTGAGGCCGATGAGGTTAGAGATGCAACAGGTACTGCCCTTTTCCTCTTTATCCGCTAGATAAGCAGGTATACGTAGTCGGTCCTAAAAGAAACCGAACTTGTTAATTAGGGTGCCAACGAGCCAACACAAATGACACGGGACAGTGGCGTTGTGTAGCGGTGACCTTAAGCTTTAAGCCGACACCTCTCGGATCACGCCACACATCAATTAGTCATCGAGTACATGAGGTAGCGTGAACCTGTCTCTTGTGCCTTTTGCTATTTTTTCAAGTAGAAATATCAGCGACTCCGAAGAGCAACGCGTTTGCATGAAATTCTGTTTCCAATTAGAAAACACTCTTACAGAGAATTTTCAGATGTTGAAGTAAGCATATGGAGAGGATTGTTTAAGCCGATCACGGTGTTATGAATGGTGTTATATTTTAGCGTCCTGTTGCACTGATGTTCATCCATTATATGTATACAACACTCGCTATGTATACAACTTGTATATACTAAAACACTCGCAGCTAAGAAGGGAACACATATCACAAGACGCGGTTTACACAGAAAATAAGAAAAACGACCCCGTAGTGAACGAACCAGACACAAGTTTTAATTAAGACAAATAATATGAATTATCTTAACACGTTTTTGCGAGTGTTAATTTATCATAGTTGACAAATACGAACTTTTTAAATACATTTAAATGGTTTGTGAAACATATGAGGGCAAGAAATGCAATAGATTGACGTAGTTGGAACACCTGATGATGGCACTGTGTTGCCGAAACATGTTGTGAAGTGACAGGTGAAATTGTGTGCACTATAGGACGGCCAATGTATACATATAAGCGTTATGAATGGTACCAACGTTTCAAATTGGGCAGAACGTCCATCGAAACCAATCCCATATCTGGACGGCCTTCCTTATCAACGGATGATCATGTTGAGAAATTGAGTGCTGTGGTTCGTGAAATTCCCCCCCCCCAC
>NW_019733502.1:14550-16522 GCF_002891405.2 Cryptotermes secundus
AAGGAAGGCGAGGACGAACACTGATGTTGCAAGCACAGCTCTCGGAAAAGAAGAAATGGCGATACGCCTGTAAGGATGGAGCAGCATGGCGTGTAGACCTTTTGCTGCGAAACGACCGCGAGATAAGCAAATATAAAACAGCTGTTACTGAATAACGGCTTCGCAAACAAACGTGTTCCCACGGCAAAATTTGGGCTACAACAATGAGGAACGCTCTTTTGCTGTGCGATTCCTGCCAAGGGTTTATACTAGGGACAAGTTTGGAGCTGCAGTCAGTTAGTTGAATTAAACTGAGTGGAGTTACCCGAGAGTTACTGAGTGTGTAACTCAGTGAGAATATCGTAGTAATCTATAGTTACGTTATGCAGGAATCTAGTAAATCCAACTGCCATTCCCAACACCTTCTTTAGTCACCCATATTTGTGACAGTCTGTAGTTCATTTCACAGCGCTGTCAGTAGCTGAAATTATGTAGCACTGAATAATAAAATCATTAGGGACTGATGAATTGGAAGGAATATGGAAGGAAACGTTCGTTGCCTAGTACTATCCCAACTTTTCTTTGGAGGATCTGAGAGAAACCACGAAAAAACTTTTTGTGGTTGTGTCCTGGCCGAGATTCGAACCGAGCACCACCTGAGTGCAAGTCAGATATATTGATAACACCAACCGAGTCAGTTTGCACAGAGAAACTGGTAGGGCATTGACGTGTCACAAATTAATGGATTGTATCTAAATTATTGTCTGGGTTTCCGTTTATAGGCCATGGAAACGCATCCAATAATTTAGATTCAACTTGTATTTCGGAAGTGCAATGTGAATGTTAAGCAACTTATGACGTTTAAATGTAATGTTCGAATTACGCCTGCTGATTAGGATTTCTGTACCAGGATACGTATTAAGATTCACACCATAGTTGTGTCACCAGTTCATCCACATGGGGCTATTTATCATCAGCTGGTATGATGACCGCACCAGCTGAAAGGGTTACACTATCAGTTATGAGGGCAGTCGAGCAGTCATCCTTTCGAAAGGGTGGGATTCTGCGTTTCATTCAGAATATTTACGAAGTACAAGTATATTAACGGGACGCAGGTAGCCCGGTCAGTTGGCAGTTCGCATACAGTGAAAGACAATACAACTTAACGCACTGCTGTTGCGGCGAAGAGGCCCACTCCGGCCTGCAAACCCAAAAGAAGGGAACAGAAATCGTCTGTTTCCCATGTTTTGTTTTCTTGATATTCGTAGATAATGCGAATAGAGTACAGCTGGTCTTTCGTATCTCCGATCTACGTGATAATCGAACTGTCTTCTTATTAGTTTACAGTTGTGTTTTGTCATTTGGACCGCATCTGTGTTCTAGTAGTCAGCGTTCTGGCTACACATCCAGAGGTCCGGGTTCGATTCCCGGCGCTACAAATTTTCTGAAAAGTATGTCTAGGGAACCAAAATTAAAGGCCGTGGGGCTTCGTTTCGCTGACCACGCGACAACCTCTATCCTAACTAGCACTCTAGCACTAACTTCGTCTACAAGCGGCGGTCCCTCGGTCCGTATAGTTCGCTTGCGGACTACAAACCACGGAGTTGGTTTTTTGATACTAAACTCAAATCAAAGCGAGTTAAATTTCCTCGTTACTCGTAATTGTGTTGGGTCCGTGACATTCACTGGACAAGGCTTACTATCTGCTGAGTACATAGTTCACGTGTCTCAGTGCGGTTGAACGGTGTCTGGATGTCTTGCCGCGACTTGTACTGCACGCTTTGTTCTTCCGCAATGCTTTCATGTCTCGTCACATACCTACTCTTATGTTGGGTACTGGCCCAACTGTACTCTTTGATGACCGTGATCGGGCTACCAAGGGTGTTGAAACAAATTGCATTCTGTGGCTGAAGGTTTTCAGGTTCGGGGCTGTAGTTTTACCCTTGGCATGAATGCGTATCACGTTCGATTCTAGACAGAACTGGACATATTA
>NW_019733503.1:0-706 GCF_002891405.2 Cryptotermes secundus
CGTTGCTATCTTGCTATTGTTGCGTTGCTAGCTTGCTAGCTTTGCTTTGCTTGCTTTCTTGCTAGCTTTACTTTCTTGCATGCTAGCTTTCGTTGCTATCTTGCTGGCTTTTCGTTGCTAGCTTGCCAGATGTGCGTTTCTTGCTTGCCAACTTTACGTTGCTAGCTTGCTAGCATTGTGATGCTAGCTTGCTAGATGGCTAGATTTGCGTTGCTACCTTGCTAGTTTGCGTTGCGCTCTTACTAACTTTGCGTTGCTATCTTGCTATATTCACCTTACAAGCTTGCTTGCTTTACGTTGTTCACTTCCTAGTTTTCGTTGCTAACCTGCTAGCTTTGCGTTGCTATCTTGCTAGCCTTGCGTTGTTAGCTTGCTAACTTTGCGTTGCTACCTGGCAAGCTTGGCGTTGCTTGTTTGTTTGTTTTGCGTTCCTAGCATGTTTACTATGCGTTGCGAGCTTGCCAGCTTTGCGTTGCTAGCTTGCTAGCAATGCTTTGCTGACTTGCTTGGCGTTTCTTGCTTGCAAGCTTGCTAGATATGCGTTGCTAGCTTTGCGTTGCTAGCTTGCTATATATACGTTTATACCTTGCTAGCTTGGTGTTGCTACCTTGGTAGCTTTGCGTTGCTAGCCTGCCAGCTTTACGTTACTAGCTTGCTAGCTATGCTTTGCTGACTTGCTTGGCGTTTCTTGCTTGCAAGCTTGCTA
>NW_019733504.1:0-136 GCF_002891405.2 Cryptotermes secundus
AAGCTATCAAGCTAGCAACGCAAAGCTACCAAGATAGCAACGCAATGATAGCAAGCTGCAAAGCAAAGCTAGCAAGCAAGAAACGCAAAGTTAGCAAGCTAGAAACGCAAAGCTAGCAAGCTCGAAACGCAACGCA
>NW_019733504.1:364-461 GCF_002891405.2 Cryptotermes secundus
GCAAGCTAGCAACGCAAAGAGAAGAAGCTATCAAAGCATATCTTACAAGCTAACAAACTAGCAACGGAAAACTAGCAAGATAGCAACGCAAAGCTAG
>NW_019733505.1:0-504 GCF_002891405.2 Cryptotermes secundus
TTGAAAGTTTTGAATTGCTAGCTTGCCAGCTTTTGCTTTGCTAGCATGCTAGCGTTCCGTTGCTAGCTTGCTAGCTTTCCCTTGCTAGCTTGCTAGCTTACTAGATATGCGTTGCTAGCTTGCTAGCTTGGCGTTTGTAAATTGCTTGCTTTGCGTTGCGAGCTTACTAAATTTCCTTTCCTAGCTTGGTAGCTTTGCGTTTCTAGCTTGCTAGCTTTGCGTTGCTAGCTTGCTAGCTTTACTTTTCTTGCTTGCTTTGCGTTTCTTGCTTGCTAGTCTTGCGTTGTAAGTTTGCTTAGTTTCCATTGCTAGATTGCTAGTTTTGCTTTGCTAGGTTGGTAGCTTTGCTTTGCTAGCTTGTTATTTTTGCGTTGCTAGCTTGCTAGCTCTTCGTTATTACCTTGCTAGCTTGGCGTTGCTAGCTTCCAAGCTTTGCATTGCTATCTTGCAAGCTTTGGTAGATTGCTAGACTTGCGTTTCTATTTTGCTAACTTGAGGTTTCAT
>NW_019733506.1:0-203 GCF_002891405.2 Cryptotermes secundus
TAGGCGTAGGAAAAGTCACCTCAACACCAATTAACTGTTTGATGTTTTTATTCAACTTGCACTATTTGTACGGAGACAGCACCGTAGTGACACTTCACACAGTTGTGGATATAGGCTTCCTTACTGTTCTGAGACGCACACTTAATATCCACCACAGGGCGTGTTTAAGGGGATCAGAACACGTGTACCCCCGGTGAAGGTAA
>NW_019733507.1:0-1178 GCF_002891405.2 Cryptotermes secundus
ATAATGATGAGTGTAAAGTTGTCTTTGTGCTTAATTAGACATCACGTCATGAAGATGTATGAGTAGTGGAGGTAATTGTAATTGTAATTTATTTCGAGTTCCAGAAGATCCAATAAAACTGGTTACAAACCATAGGATATAGAACATGTTAAAATACAGACTAGAACATGTCAATATAAACAAAATATAAAAATACAATACAATCATAAACACAGTTAAGGAATTATTTGCGCTCAAAAGAGCATGTCACAAATATAAAGCAAAAAATAAATAAATTAAATAAATAAAAGATATAAATGGCAACAAATATTATCATAAATACAATAAAACTCTTATGCAGATAGACTCATATAATTAGTATAAGATAACATGCAAATTCATTTAAAACCATTATTTACAACATCATTCATTAACACTATAATACTCCTCCAAGTCATAAAAACAATGAGTAATCAAATATCTTCTTAGAGAAATCTTAAATTGCTTGTATTTCCCAACCATCCCCTTTATTTCAAGAGGCAAATTATTAAATAACTTTATACCCGTAAAATAAACACCTTTTTGATACAGTGTTAAGGTGGAAGTTGGGAGATATAAATTACTTCTCTGTCTTGTCTGGAGATTATCTGGAGGTATCACTCCAACCAATCTCAATCTTGACACTAAATGGATGGGACCTATCAGACACTTCACCCTCTGACGAAACCAAGCCTGGTACCTACTGAATGGGGTGTTGTGTGGGACATAGATTCAGTCTAAACGCAATACAGAAAAGAAAAACCTAACTTCCTGACTACTGTGCCAGAATCCTAGTTAAGAACAGTAACTCAGCCATCCTGGCTTACAGCAAAACTTAACTTTCCCTGCCTAATATCAAGATAACTGTGGCGATGCCTGAGAAAAATTAATGCTTGAATTCCATAAACTTCTTCTGGACAAGATTTCCAACACCGCCAAGGTCGTACATTTTAAAACGTAGGTCACTGAATTTTTTTTTCTGTTGCACTTGCAACCTTCTGCCAGGTCTTCTTCCATTGTTTATACTTTAATTTCCCAGATTTTGTGCTTTAGACTGTGCCTGTTGAACTGTCTCTTCATGTCTTCTTTCCTTAGCTTCATTATCATTCATTATCATTGTAGAAAAGTGGTCACAACCCTGGCGGTCGAACCCTGCATTC
>NW_019733508.1:0-816 GCF_002891405.2 Cryptotermes secundus
GTGAACAGATCTGATTTATGGGCTTCTGTGCCGTCCATATGCAACGTCATTCACTATTCTTTCATCATATTCCTTTACAATAGGAGGATAGAAACCCCCTCATTGCAGTGAGTGGAGTGGCAGAATCCTTAACCGTAACAAATTGTACACCTTAAGTTGACCAGTTAGACGGTCCCATAGAGAGTTTTTTTTTTATTGCTAGTGGGGTGGGACTAAGTCCCTTGTACTGCGGCCACTTCTGGCCTATTGTACGAGCCCCAGATGATAGGTGAAGGTGATTGTGGAGCAATTGGTGAAATGAAGGCAGGAGAAACTGAAGTACTAGGAGAAAACCTGCTCCAGCGCCACTTTGTCCACCACAAATCCCACTTGACCAGACCCCGGGATCGAACCCGGGCCGCCGCGGTGGGAAGCCAGCGACTAACCGCTTGAGCTATGGCGCGGCCTACAATTGTACATCTTAAGTTGGCTAGTTAGACCATCCCATAAAGAGATACGATGAAATAATAGTGAACGACGTTGCACACAGACGGCACAAAAGCTCCAAAATTAAGCATAAGAAGCCTCCTAATCTAATTGAATAATTTAATGTGATTTTTTAAACAAATTGAATCCAGAAGTTACAGGATTTGACATACGTGAAATACTATTCGCCTTTCGCTTCACTAATGCGTAAGTCTCGACTTGTTGATAAGTTTACGATTTTGTGTTTATATAGCAATATACTCGTGCTTCAAGTCCCAAGAGCAATTACGTTTACGACCCATAATATAAGCCAATATACCCTATATTCTAACTCATAAACGATACATCACT
>NW_019733509.1:0-1567 GCF_002891405.2 Cryptotermes secundus
CATGCTGTTTTGTTGGGTGAGTTGTTGGAAGATTGCTTTAAATTCTTCAAGAAAGTTGGTTAACAAATTAGCTGTATTTGGGTTGTTAGTATTTTCCTAAGTATGTGATGTTTTGTTCTTGGTTTCCCTTCCCTTTAAGTGCTTCTGAATAACTGATTCCTAGTTGTAACTGAGCTGGTTGACTTTCGGTTAGTGCGTTGTGTTGAATGTTTAGTCTATTGTTAGTGTTATTTGGTTGTTTCAATAAACTGATAATATTCACATCCTCTGTAATTAGCTGGATGTGCACCTCCACAGACTACACATTTTGCAGCGTGTTTTTTGAATTTTTTGCAGCTCTGTGTGCTGTGCAACTGACCACATTTTACACATACACACGATTTGTTACAATATGATTTTGTATGACCATATTATCGGCGTCGCATGCACTGTGGGATCCCTTTGGCCTTTCATGGAGGTTCTACTACAATTGTTTTGTTTTGTAGTGCTGCTAGTTTGTACATTTCTTTGTTGTTAGTGTAATAAAAGATAAATCAATTTTTTTCCATACATTGTTTCAGGTAGAAAAAGCTTTTGTGGAGATTGGAACCTTGTCTGTTGCGATAATTATGGTATGCACCCTTTTTGCGGCTGGTAAGTAAAATATTGTCATGTGTTATTGACTAGAAACTGGGTTTTGAATTATTACTTGATTTACTGAACAGTTATGACTCATAACTACAAATGATTATAATTTACACACACTATAAATAAATACAGCATGCACAAAAACTTAGGAGCTTGTTATAGTCTTCACTGGTCGTTGCTAGGTAACATCAAACTCAAGTCACATCGCGACCGATGAACGGTCATTCCTTTCGTTTTGGTTTCTGACCCCCCTCTGGGGTTCATGACCAAGTCTTAGTTACTTAACAGACAGTTACGGTTATTTCGATATGGGTCGGCCTCTCTGACGAGAGGACAGATCTCACATTTTTCGAAGTCATTGACCGTCTGTTGTCAGTATATTCTGATTGTTTGCAGGTTTACATGTATAGTACATAATATAATTATGTACATATATAGTAGCTGTGAAGTCCTTTATTCCCGATCTAATATCCCATCTTTTTCACACCTTTATTATATATAATCTGCACAGTGCTATAAATATATATATTCAGTAAGTACTGGCTCGTGAATCAGTTATGCCCAGTGGCGTAAGTGATACTCATTTTTGTTTTCAGTTATGATTTGAATGCTTGTATTGGGGTTTTACTCAGGTCCCTCTTGTAGAGTTAGGATGGTGTGTCTTCTGAGTCTATGTGTAGTTTCACTATTGTCTTAACATTTTTGCTGCTAGTGCATTTGTGTTCTTTTCTAATTTTCTTAAGAATTGGTATTCCACTTTTTTATTTCACTGAGCACTGTTTCCATTTGGAGACCTTCATGGATCCTGTGGTTGTTTATGTACGAAGGTGTGTTCCGATGGGTCGGAGGGTCTTGGATTGAAAGCACTGGAGGATTTCGATGGTTGAGCTGTTTTCTTTTGGTTTTGATGTGCTTTTCCCATCTCAGTCTTCTATCGAGA
>NW_019733509.1:2589-8561 GCF_002891405.2 Cryptotermes secundus
GGAAAACGAGTGAATGTTAAACAAGGCGACCGACAAATTGTGGACCACGAGAGTGATCGGGACGAGCACAACTGAAGAGAGGGGTGGATGCGGTAAGATGAGCAGCGCAATAAGACTCGCGAAAGACACCAAGGCCGATTGCAGACGTTGCCAACAGAACACCGCGAATCGAAACTGAGGGAGAACTTTTAGGCTGTTCGGGGACGAACAACCTTTAGAAGGGAGCAGTGTAACGTGTCGGCAAACCAGAGGAGTAACTTCTAGGGAAATGCTAGAACAGACCGTTGCATAAGAAGTAACAATAGCGAAGAAAGAAAGAAGAAAGTCTCGGAATAGCCTCCAAAGAAAAAAGCCCTGGAATATCCGCTGCAGGAAGAGTCTGCTATACACCGCCAGCGAAGCCAGTCCAGTGTCGCCGAGAAATTGTGTAGGCTAACAATTGTAAAGCATGTGACTGTGTAAGCGTGAAGAACAATAAATGTTCTACTCAATTCGAGACCGGCGTGAATTTATCTGTCGCGTTATACGCCCAACACGTGACATTATTTTAATTCTCCATTTCTTCGCCTAATCAAGTTTATTCACGGTGGCTTGGAGTTTCATTGAGGCTGTCGCTGGACCTTCATGTGTGTCTAAGATTGCTTAAAATCCGCGAAGGTAGCAGTTGTGTTTTCTGATGTAAAGAGGTCGCTTGCATGGATAAGATATAGGACGGGTCCTGAGACACTTCCTTGTGGTATGTCTGCTTTTGTTTTAAGTTTTTGGTTTTGTCTTTGAATTTTACTCGAGAGGGTCTATCCGATAAGGGACCCATTCACGTACGAGTCTGGCTCGGTGAGCTTGACTCTGATGAATTTCACCATAAGTGGATGAGCTGACTCCCAACTTTGTGACAGAAACACGGACGAGTCTGGCTCATTGGAACTCGAGCCGAGTCGGGCTTGCGATCCAGACTCATACGTGTATGGGGCCCTTTAGATGTGATTCCAGTATTCAGTAGTCTCCATAGGGAAAGTTTCTCTGATTCTGAACAAGAGGCCTGGGTGCCATACTTTATCATACGCTTGTGTGATGTCTGGGAACGGCGCATAGCAGTCAGTTCCTCTTTATTATCTGTGGAATTCGGAGTATACTTGTTCTATGGTAGCTGAGAGCTATACCAGCGGTAGCGTAGCTACTGGCAGGGCCTCCCTTGCTGGACAGGTCAAAGGGTAGGCATCAGACGAAGAGAGACACCAAAAATTGGTGCCGGAAGCAGCGTCATCAGCAGCGACTTGAAGCACAGAGCAAATGATGCTCGAGATGATTCAAGTTCTTATAGCAACAGGCGATCGCAGATCGCATTAAGATCGCATTAAGTGGACGAACTGTTTTGGAAGAGACTGTGGACCTGTCGTCTGACAGATTACTGATGAATGAATGAATATGGGTTAGAGTAGACCGTGGAATAGCACAGGTGGTTAGTAGCTCACCCATCTTCTTTCACTGGGTTCCATCCCAGAAAATGCCTCTTAATATTTGTGACGGACAAAGTGGCACTGGGCAGGGTTTTCTCTTTGTGCTCCAGTTTCTCCTACCAGTTCTCATTCCACCATTCGCCCCACGCCTGCTCTATATTTGAGAGTATTTCCGCTGGCTTTTGTGAATTAATATCAAATTTTNTCTGATTTTTCGTGTATTCGGGAGACAGTACGTGTAGTTAATTTTGATTGCACTGATCTAAACAGGCAGTGAAATAATGCTGTGTGTTTTACGGGGTTGCCATGCTGTGAAATTACCTGGGCTTTTCCTGCTCTTTGAAAGAGAAGAAATTGGCATTTCTGTAACAATTGAGATATTTGAATTGTAAATGTGCATCTGTATAGCATTCTCATGTCGTTTTATTTATTATTTTTCAGGTAAAAAGGGGTGGATGTTAATGCACATAATTGGGAGATTGGAGGTAAGTTTCAGAAAGCAATAATTTATGCATAACCTCTACCTATTGTCTAAGTAGCTCACTATAAATCAGTAACAATTTTGGTTAAATGATGTATTGAAATGTTTTCTGAGAGAGAGATTCGTTCAAATTTCCTCGAAGGCATTTGGAAAATAATAAATTTCCACATATTTGAAAGGTATCTTTAAGAAACTTAGTCACGTGATCAGCAGATGATGAGCCCTGTCCCTCGACCCTGTGCGTAAAGAACCGTGTTGTTCTACCCACTTTGACCCGTGAATCCCTTCTCTATATGGGTAAGGGACAGTCTCATAAGAAATGACTTGCTTGTTAGCGTGATGCACTATGCCTCCCTAGGATAGAGTAAGGGATCTAGGGAGAAAAAAAAAACCTTCAGTACAATGGGCCAGGCTGGACGGATCCACTTGGCAGGAACTCGTCTGGAACATACGGCACAAGTATACATATAGTCAACTGGCATTCTCAAACTTATGTATGTATATATATATATATTGGTAACATAAGTATAGAAATGAACCCCGACTGAAGGGCAGTGACTGGTTAAACATATGATAGCTAATTGATGCAGAATTACGCTGCGCTCAACAGCACAGCAACTCAAATAGGCCACGCCTTGTGGCGTATTCCAAACTCCCCAGTACAGCATGTACTCGATGAAGCCTTCGTAACACAAGGAAATACAAACAGATTGAGTATACTACTGAACACACCCGAAGGGCGATCTTCTGTTTACCACAACCTTTAACAAACCCAGAATTACACTATGCAACACGGCGTCTATAATCAACCCAAAATTCGCCTTATGGCGTACACCACTTCAGTAAGTCACTTACTTGTATTTTGGGTATACAAACTCAAAGATTTACCTAATGTCTGAACCACCCTTGAGCAGATCGTGAGGGCACTCCTCTCCCTTCGATCTGTGCTACCTGCTGAAACCGAATTTCAAACACAATTCAGCTTTCTCGAAACAGAATTTAAATGTAACGATGTTTTCAGATGAAGGTCTGTTGGAAGAGAACGTAAGCTTCACTTGGTCTAACCAAGAAAGCTCCCGACACGTGCAGGAGGGGAGGGAAAGGACAGCTGACTTGACGTCAGTTGGAAAGAAAGGAACGGTTCGCATCCTGGCGTTTTTTTGGGGGGGGGGACTCTCAAGGAACTTAACAGAGAATAACCGTTACACGGTTCAATATGTTCCCAATAGAATTAATTCTTATACATCTCTTGTACTGGTTTGTGTTCCAGCTGGAGCGAGCATTGATCGTGATTTTTGCAATCATATCAGCAGGCAGTTGTATTCTTGTCTTGATAAGTTCCTTGACAACTGATTATTTACTTATTAAGCTTCGCTGTCTCTAGGCAATGGGCCAAATTATATACTGGGTATCCCAGGAAGAATATGCCAGACTTCCGGAAGGTGTTCCTTATGTTAAAGTATGCCAGTATAACTCAAAACACCTATGTCCAAAGGTGAACGGTTAGAGAGATAATTGCCAGAGAATTTTGAAACTTTGACATGTGTTACACACTTGTTGATACATATTAAAACCGGCAGGAATATGTGGTTTCTGTAATGTTAATAATGTACGTAACAAACTAACTTGTGAGTGACATGAAGCCATTAAACTGAACTACAAAAAAAACAAAAAACAAACGCACACCATGCCATAGTTGTCGTTAGGGTTCCAGGTACTATACATGACACATGAATGGCAAGCACTAAGTAACACGGCTGACTGCGCATTCTGGTATGCGAGTGTATGCGGCTAGTGTGAGCCGTAATCACACTGAAGGACAAACGTCGATAAGACATGTCAGCCGACAGGTACAGTGCGTGGACCCGCCAGAAGACCACAGTTTTCTCAGGCCATTATCTCCGTAACCGTTCAACTTTGAACATAGAGGTTTTGGGTTATATCGGCATACTTTAACATAAGGAACACCCTCCCGAAGTAAGGCACATTCCTCCTGGGACATCCTGTAAATACTGTGACGTGGATGGCGCAGCAGGAAGTAGGGGTTGCGTGAACTCTGCAANTTGTGAAGTCGCCGAGAGCAGTGGAAGTATTGTCATACTGCCAGTGGCAGTAGTTGTGAAACTGAATCGTGTAAATGTAAGAGCGAGTGTTCAATAAATTCGCTAGGTCCAGAACACTCGCTCTTACATTTACACAATTCACAGTTTCACAACTACTGCCATCAGCAGTATCACAGTTACTTCCACTGTTTTCGGCGACTTCACAATCCACACTGTGTCACTCCTAATATCACACACCGCTCAGCTGACCTTTTATTCCGTTCCCTGTTACCCCGTGTTAAAAGCGGTGGCCTCTGTTACGTCACGGTGGGAAGTGCTGTTACGTACTGAGGGGGTGGCGGGGGCAGAGTGTTTATTGGCCTGTTACCGTAGCAGCGGCTCCTATGCTGTTATGTCACCGGGGTGGGAGTTTGTTTACCGGGCGTTGCGTAATGATTGAAGGAGTTGGGGTATGTGACGTCCCTCGCGAGAACGCAAGAGTTCACGCAACCCCTACTTCCTGTTGTGGCATCCACGTCACAATATATTATGTATTTCCCATGTCTATGATTCTCAATTATTGTCGGGGTTTCCTTGGCCAGTAAGAATCAAACACTAAATATTGAAATAGAACTGTTGATAGAATATGAAAGTATAACTAAAGAGGTTCTGCTTGTAGAATAAATTCTGCAGAATAGAACTTGCAACATACACGCATTTTGTGGCACGGAAGGTTTGAAAATTATAGGCCAAGGAAACCCTCCGTGACAGTAATTTAGAATGGCCCATACATTATCTCAATTCATTTTAGTGTCTTCTCCATTATCCTACTGCATACTAGGATGATACGGGTATTACATGCCTTTAGACTTGATAGTAATGTTTCGATTTCACTCACTCTAATAGACTAGGGGTTGGTTGAACCATCTGTAGAAAATATAAGTACTATAATGTAGTACGTATAGTACGTTCCTATCTCAAGATGTACATTATTTCATTTCATGTTCCTTTTTTTCTGCATTATCCTAATGCATAATAGGATGGAAAGTTTGTCAGCCTTACACGCCGGCCGCTCCTTACCCCCAGGAATATTCCTGGTACTCACTCCTGTTAGAGGCAGAGTCGACCCCAGCGCAACAGTGCGGCTGGAAAGATTAGGTAAATTGAAAAAATCCAATGAACTCGTTGGGATTCGATCCCACGACCTTCCGGCTTGTAGCATAGTGCCACAACCAACTACGTTACCGCTTACAGGATTTATATATTAGATGCCCTCAGACTTCAAAGTGAGTGAAATAATATGTAGCCTACAAGGTTGCCTTCAGCTAACTATGCATGGTTACTGCATCATAATAAAACTGTCTGGGTAGTTTGCTGATGTACAATAAACATCGGCAATTCAATGGCCGTAATCGGGACATTCAGCTCTGAATGATAATGTAAACAATACGTGTTAATGCAGAATGGCTTTGGGAAAGCCAGATAGTTGCAGATAGATTGAAGTGCAACTAGTGAAACTTCAAGTAGCATTTTGTGTTTACGTATTTTGCTGCTGGTTGCACGCAAAGTCTGTTAAATTTTACCTATTTTGTACACCTGAAATTTGCTGTGTTCCTATGCTACAAGCCGGAAGGTTGCGGATTCAATTCCCGATGAGGTCATTGGATTTTTCAGTTGACTTAAAACCTTCCAGCTTTATTGTGGCGGCCTAGTATTGACTCAACCTCTAACAGAAATTTGTACCAGGAGTGTTCCTGGGCGCCATGCGTGAGCAAACTAGAAAATGTGGGAACCTCAACGTCTCACAACCCTGTGGGCCTCCGCGGTTGGTTAACAGGATAGCTTTACCTTTTCTTACCTATATTGCGTTTCACATTCAAGTGCTTAATATTTTGGGGGAACTCTTCACATAGTGTAATAATTTTTAAAATACAAAAGAATATAATAAGAATCATTACAGGATGTAGAAGTAGAGATTCATGTAGAGAATTA
>NW_019733509.1:8688-15784 GCF_002891405.2 Cryptotermes secundus
GAGTCTACTTTACTGGCATAAAAGTGTTCAACAATCTGCCACAAAGTATTAAAAACTTGGGCAATGATACTAAAAAGTTTAAATCAGAGTTAAAGAATTATCTACATGCTCATTCCTTCTACTCTTTAGATGAATACTTCAATGTAAATAGAGAATGATGTAAAATTAAGTTATATTAATTTTTAAGCTAAAATTGCCTGTACTTATGTATGTAACATTTTGACTTGTTCTGTATCCAAAGGTACTAACCTGCTTAGGATTTATAGAATGTAAATAAATTCAATTCAATTCAATTCAAAAAGCAGAAGAAGCAGAAGAAGCAGATGAAAAAGAAGCAGAACAAGAAAAAGCAGAAAAAGAAGAAGCAGAAGAAGAAGAACAAGAAGCAGCAGAAGCAGCAGAAGCCGCAGACAGAAGCAGAAGCAGAAACAGAAGAAGCAGAAGGAGCAGAAGCAGAAAAAGAGGCCGCAGAAGCAGAAGAAGCAGAAGCAGGAGAAAAAGAAGCAGCAGAAGAAGCAGCAGAAGAAGAAGCAGCAGGAGAAACAGAAGCAGCAGAAGCAGGAGCAGAAGAAGCAGAAGCAGAAGGAGCAGAAGCAGAAGCAGAAGCAGAAGAAGCAGGCAGAAGCACATGAAACAGGCAGAAGCAGTCAGAAGCAAAAGCAAAATCAGAAGAAGCAGAAGCAGCAACACAGAAGAAGCAGAAGCAGAAGAAGCAGAAGCAGCAGAAGCAGAAGCAGTAGAAGCAGAAGCAGAAGAAACAGAAGCAGAAGAAGCAGACAGAAGCAGAAGCAGACAGAAGCAGAAGAAGCAGAATCAGAAGCAGCAGAAAAAGCAGAAGCAGCAGAAGCAAAAGCAGCAGAAGAAGCAGAAGCAGAAGCAGAAGAAGCTGAAACAGAAGAAGAAGAAGCAGCAGAAGCAGAAGCAGAAGAAGCAGAAGCAGAAGCAGAAGAAGCTGAAACAGAAGAAGAAGAAGCAGCAGAAGCAGAAGCAGAAGAAGCAGAAGCAGAAGCAGAAGAAGCTGAAACAGAAGAAGAAGAAGCAGCAGAAGCAGAAGCAGAAGAAGCAGAAGCAGAAGCAGAAGAAGCTGAAACAGAAGAAGAAGAAGCAGCAGAAGCAGAAGCAGAAGAAGCAGAAGCAGAAGCAGAAGAAGCAGAAGCAGAAGCAGAAGAAGCAGAAGCAGAAGAAGAAGCAGAAGCAGAAAAAGCAGAAGCAGCAGAAGAAGCAGAAGCAGCAGAAGCAGCAGAAGAAGCAGAGGCAGCAGAAAAAGCAGAAGAAGAAGCAGAAGCAGAAAAAGCAGAAGCAGCAGAAGAAGCAGAAGCAGCAGAAGCAGCAGAAGAAGCAGAAGCAGAAGAAGAAGCAGAAGCAGAAGAAGCAGAAGCAGAAGAAGCAGAAGCAAAAGAAGAAACAGAAGCAGAAGAAGCAGAAGTAGAATTAGAAGAAGCAGAAGCAGAAGGAGAAGAAGAAGCAGAAGCAGAAAAAGAAGCAGCAGAAGAAGCAAAAGAAGCAGCAGAAGCAGAAGAAGCAGAAGCAGCAGCAGAAGCAGCAGAAGCAGAAGCAGAAGAAGCAGTAGCAGAAGCAGAAGAAGCAGAAGCAGAAGCAGAAGCTGAAGAAACAAAAACAGAAGAAACAGAAGAAGAAGAAACAGAAGCAGAGCAGATGAAAGAGAAGCGGAAGAAGCAGAAGCAGAGGCAGCAAAAGCAGAAGCAACAGAAGCAGATAAGCAGAAGAAAATGAAGCAGAAGCAGATGAACAGAAGCAGAAGCAGAAGAAGCAGAAGCAGAAGCAGAAGAAGCAGAAGCAGAAGAAGCAGAAACAGAAGAAACAGAAGCTGAAGAAGAAGAAGCAGAAGCATAAGCAGAAGAAGCAGAAGCAGCAGAAGCAAAAGCTGAAGCAGAAGAAGCAGAAGCAGAAGAAGCAGAAGCAGAAGAATCAGGCAGAAGCAGTCAGAGGCAGAAGCAGTCAGAAGCAGAAGCAGAAGAATCAGAAGAAAAAGGAGCAGCAGAAACAGAAACAGAAGCAGAAGCAGCAGAAGAAGCGGAAGAAATGGAAGCAGAAGAAGCAGAAGCAGAAGAAGCAGAAAGAGTAGCAGAATAAACAGAAGAAGAAGCAGCAGCAGAAGCAGAAGAATCAGACAGAAGCAGAAACAGAAAAGCAGACAGAAGCAAAATCAGAAGAAGCAGAAGAAGAAGAAGCAGAAACAGAAGCAGAAAAAGAAGAAGCAGAAGCAGAAGAAGCAGAAGCAGAAGCAGCAGAAACAGAAGAGGCAGAAGCAGATGAAGCAGAAGCATCAGAAGAAGCAGAAGCAGACAGAAGAAGCAGGAGCAGACAGAAGAAGCAGAAGCAGACAAAAGCAGAAGAAGCAGAAGCAGAAGAAAAAGAAGCAGAAGAAGCAAAAGCAGAAGAAACAGGCAGAAGCAGTCAGGAGCAGCAGAAAGAGTCAGAGGCAGAAGCAGTCAGAACAGAAGAAGAAGAAGCAAAAGCAGAAGCAGCAGCAGAAAAACAGCAGAAGAATCAGAAGCTGCAAAGAAGCAGACAGAAGCAGTAGAAGAAGCAGACAGAAGTAGAAGCAGAAGAAGCAGAAGCAGAAGAAGCAGGAGCAAAAGAAGCAGAAGCAGAAGAAGCAGAAGGAAAAGAAATAGAAGCAGTAGCAGAAGAAGCAGACAGAAGAAGAAGCAGAAGAAGCAGACAGAAGCAGAAGAAGAAAAAGAAGCAGAAGAAGCAGAAGAAGAAGAATCAGAAGCAGAAGCAGTAGAAGAAGAAGTAGCAGAAGCAGCAGAAGCAGAAGCAGAAGCAGAAGAAGCAGAAGCAACAGAAAGAGGAGAAAAAGCAGAAGCAGCACAAGTAGCAGAAGCAGCAGAAGAAGCAGAAGCAGCAGAAGCAGAAGCAACAAAATTAGAAGAAGCAGAAGAAGCAGAAACAGAAGAAGCAGAAGAAGAAGCAGAAGAAGAAGGAGAAGAAGCAGCAAAAGAAGCAGAAGCAAAAGAAGAAGCAGAAGCAGAAGCATAAGAAAAAGAAACAGAAACTGAAAAAGCTGCAGAAGCAGAAGAAGCAGCAGAAGCAGCAGAGAAACAGCAGACAGAAGCAGAAACAACAGGCCGAAGCAGAAGCAGAAGAAGCAGAAGAAGCAGCAGAAGCAGAAGCAGCAGAAGCAGCAGTCAGAAGCAGAAGAAGCAGAAGGAGCAGAAGCAGAAAAAGCAGAAGCAGAAGAAGCAGAAGAAGAAGCAGAAGCAAAAGAAGAAAAGCAGAAGCAAAAGAAGAATAAACAGAGGAAGCAGAAGCAGCAGAAGAAGCAGAAGCGGAAGAAGCAGAATAAGCAGAATCAGCAGAATAATCAGAAAAAGCAGAAGCAGCAGAAAAACAGAAGCAGCAGAAGCAGAAGCCGAAGAAGCAGAAGAAGAAGCAGAAGAAAAAGAAGCAGAAAAATAAGCAGAAGCAGTAGAAGCAGCAGAAGAAGCAGCAGAGAGATGCAGAAGCAGCAGGCAGAAGCAGAAGCAGAAGAAGCAGAAGCAGAATCAGCAGAAGAGGCAGAAGAAGCAGAAGCAAAAGAAGCAGAAGCAGAATTCAAAGCAGAAGAAGCAGAAGCAGTAGCAAAAGCAGAAGAAGCAGAAGCTGAAGAAGCAGAAGCAGAAGAAACAGAAGAACAGAAGCAGAAGGAGCAGAAGCAGCAGAAGCAGAAGAAGAAGCAGAAGAAGCAGAAGCAGAATCAGCAGAAGAGTCAGAAGAAGCAGAAGCAAAAGAACAGAAGCAGAAGACGCAGAAGCAGAAGAAGCAGAAGCAGAAGCAGAAGAAGCAGAAAAACAGAAGCAGAAAAAGCAGAAGCAGAAGAAGCAGGCAGAAGAAGTCAGAAGCAAGCAGAAGCAGTCAGAGTCAGAAGCAGTCAGAAGCAGAAGCAGAATCAGAAGCAACAGCAGAAGAAGCAGTAGCAGCAGAAGAAGCAGACAGAAACAGCAGAAAATGCAGACAGAAGCAGAAGCAGAAAAAGCAGAAGCAAAACCAAAAGCAGAAGAAGCAGAAGGAGCAGAAGCAGAAGCAGAAGCAGCAGAAGAAGCAGAAGAAGCAGAAGCAGAAGCAGCAGAAGAAGCAGAAGAAGCAGAAGCAGAAGCAGCAGAAGAAGCAGAAGAAGCAGAAGCAGAAGCAGCAGAAGAAGCAGAAGAAGCAGAAGCAGAAGCAGCAGAAGAAGCAGAAGAAGCAGAATCAGAAGCAGAAGCAGAAAAAGCAGAAGCAAAACCAAAAGCAGAAGAAGCAGAAGCAGAAGCAGAAGAAGCAGCAGAAGCAGTAGCAGAATAAACAGAATAAAAGCGGCAGCAGAAGCAGAAGCAGAAGAAGCAGACAGAAGCAGAAACAGAAAAGCAGACAGAAGCAAAAGCAGAAGAAGCAGAAGGAGCAGAAGCAGAAGCAGAAGCAGAAGAAGCAGAAGCAAAAGAAGCAGAAGCAGGAGCAGCAGAAACAGAAGAGGCAGAAGCAGATGAAGCAGAAGCAGCAGAAAAAGCAGAAGAAGCAGAAGAAGCAGGAGCAGACAGAAGAAGCAGAAGAAGCAGAAACAGAGGAAGCAGAAGCAGAAGCAGAAGAAGCAAAAGCAGAAGAAACAGGCAGAAGCAGTCAGGAGCAGCAGAAACAGTCAGAGGCAGAAGCAGTCAGAACAGAAGCAGAAGAAGCAAAAGCAGAAGCAGCAGCAGAAGCAACAGCAGAAGAATCAGATGCTGCAAAAAGCAGACAGAAGCAGCAGAAGAAGCAGACAAAAGTAGAAGCAGAAGAAGCAGAAAAAGCAGAAGAAGCAGATGCAGAAGAAGAAGAAGAAGCAGAAGCAGAAGAAGCAGACAATTACAGAAGCAGAAGGAGCAGACAGAAGAAGAAGCAGAAGAAGCAGAATAAGCAGAAGAAAAAGCAGAAAAAGCAGAAGCAAAAGAAGCAAAAAAGCAGAAGCAGAAGAAGCAGAAGAAAGAAAGAAATAGAAGCAGTAGCAGAAGAAGCAGACAGAAGCAGAAGCAGGAAAAGCAGACAGAAGCAGAAGAAGAAAAAGAAGCAGAAGAAGCAGAAGCAGAAGAAGCAGAAGCAGAAGCAGTAGAAGAAGAAGAAGCAGAAGCAACAGAAGCAGAAGCAGCAGAAGCAGAAGCAGCAAAATCAGAAGAAGCAGAAGAATCAGAAACAGAAGAAGCAGAAGAAGAAGAAGAAGCAGCAGAAGCAGCACAAGAAGCAGAAGCAGAAGAAGAAGCAGAAGAAGAAGCAGAAGCAGAAGAAGATGAAACAGAAGTAGAAAAACCTGCAGAAGCAGAAGAAGCAGCAGAAGCAGCAGAAGAAAGAGGAGAAAAAAGCAGAAGCAACAGGCAGAAGCAGAAGCAGAAGCAGAAGAAGCAGAAGAAGCAGAAGCAGCAGACAGAAGCTGAAGAAGCAGCAGAAGCAGAAGAAGCAGAAGCAGAAGAAGCAGAAGAAGAAGCAGAAGCAGAAGAAGCGAAGCAGAAGCAGAAGAAGAATAAACAGAGGAAGCAGAAGCAGCAGAAGAAGCAGAAGCGGAAGAAGCAGAAGAAGCAGAAAAAGCAGAAGCAGAAGCAGAAAAAGCAGAAGCAGCAGAAGCAGAAGCCGAAGAAGCAGAAGAAGAAGAAGCAGAAGAAGAAGAAGCAGAAGAAGAAGAAGCAGTAGAAGCAGCAGAAGAAGCAGCAGAGAGAAGCAGAAGCAGCAGGCAGAAGAAGAAGAAGCAGAAACAGAAGAAGCAGAAGCAGAAGCAGGAGAAGCAGAAGAAACAGAAGCAGATGCAGAAGATGCACAAGCAGAAGAGCAAAAAGCAGAAGAAACAAAAGCAGAAAAAAAAGCAGAAATAGAAAAAGCAGAAGTGGAAGCAGTAGAAGAAGGAGCAGACAGAAAAAGCTGAAACAGACAGAAGCAGATGCAGAAAAAGCCGAAGCAGAAGCAGAAGAAGCAGAAGCAGAAGCAGAAGCAGAAAAAGCAGAAGAAGAAGAAGCAGAAGCGGAAGAAGCACAAGCAGAAGAAGCAGGCAGAAGCATTCAGAGGCAGAAGCAATCTGAAACAGAAGCGGAAGAAGCAGAATAAGAAACAGCAGCAGAAGCAGAAGCAGAAAGAGAAGCAGAAGCAGCAGAAAAAGCAGAAGAAGCGAAGCAAAAGAAGCAGAAACAAAATCCGAATCAAAAGAAGCAGAAGCAGTAGCAGAAGCAAAAGCATAAGAAGCAGAAGCTGAAGAAGAAGAAGCAGAAGAAACCGAAGAACAGAAGCAGAAGAAGCAGAAGCAGAAGCAGAAGAAGCAGAAGAAGAAGCATCAGCAGAAGCAGAAGCAGAAGAAGCTGACAGAAGCAGAAGAAGGACAAGCAGACAGAAGCAAAAGCAGAAGAAGCAGAAGAAACAGAAGCAGAAGAAGAAGAAAAGGAAACAGAAGAAATAGAAGCAGCAGAAGCAGAAGCAGAAGAAGAAGAAGCAGAAGCAGAAGAAGCAGAAACAGAAGGAGGAGAAGCAGAAGCAGAAGACGCAGAAGCAGAAGCAAAAGAAGCAAAAGCAGAAGCAGAAGAAGCAGAAGAAGAAGAAGAAGAAGAAGCAGAAGAAGCAGAAGAAACAGAAGAAGAGAAGCAGAAGAAGCAGAAGCAGCAGAAGCAGAAGAAGCAGAAGCAGCAGAAACAGAAGAAGCAGAAGAAGAAGCAGGAGCAGGAGCAGAAAACAGAAGAAGCTGACAGAAGCAAAAGCAGGAGAAGCAGACAGAAGAAAAAGCAGAAGAAGCAGAAGCAGAAGAAGAAGAAGAAGCAGAAGAAGAAAAAGAAACAGAAGAAGCAGAAGCAGAAGAAGCAGAAAAACAGTGCAGAAAAACAGAAGCAGAAGAAGCAGAAGCAGAAGCAAAAGAAGCAGAAACAGAAACAGAAGCAGCAGAAGAAGAAGATGCAGAAGCAGATGAAGAAGAAGCAGAAGCAGAAAAAGCAGAAAGAGAAGCAGAAGCAGCAGAAGCAGAAGATGCAGAAGCAGATGAAGCAGAAGCAGAACCAGCAGAAGAAACAGAAGCAGCAGAAGAAGCAGAAGAAGCAGAAGCAACAGAAGAAGGAGAAGCAGACAGAAGAAGCAGGAGCAGACAGAAGAAACAGGAGCAGACAGAAACAGAAAA
>NW_019733509.1:15825-16063 GCF_002891405.2 Cryptotermes secundus
AGAAGCAGAAGCAGAAGACGCAGAAGCAGAAGCAGAAGAAGCAGAAGCAGAAGAAGCAGAAGCAGAAAAACAGAAGCAGAAGAAGCAGGCAGAAAAACAGAAGCAGAAGGAGCAGCAGAAGGAGTCAGAAGCAGCAGAAGCAGTCAGAGTCAGAAGCAGTCAGAAGCAGAAGAAACAGAATCAGAAGCAACAACAGAAGAAGCAGTAGCAGCAGAAGAAGCAGACAGAAACAGCAGAA
>NW_019733510.1:0-226 GCF_002891405.2 Cryptotermes secundus
TGCTAGCTTTGGTTTTCTATTTTGCAAGCTTGATAGATTTGCGTTGCTTGGTTGCTAGATTTGCGTTTGTAGCTTTCTAGCTTTGTGTTGCTAGCTTGCTAGCATTGCGTTGCTAATTTGCCAGCTTTGCTTTGCTAGCTTGCCAGATGTGTGTTGTTGTCTTGCCAACTTTTCTTTGCTAGCTTGCCAGTTTGCGTTGCTTGCTTGCTAACTTTGCATTGCTAGC
>NW_019733510.1:283-422 GCF_002891405.2 Cryptotermes secundus
CTAGCTTGACAGCTTTGCATTGCTAACTTGCTAACTTTGCTTTGCTAGCTTCCTAGTTTTGCTTTGCTGGCTTGATAGATTTGAGAGGCTAGCATGCTAGCTTTGCGTTGCTAGCTTGCTAGGTTTGCGTTTCTATCTT
>NW_019733511.1:0-376 GCF_002891405.2 Cryptotermes secundus
TTCTCTCCCCACAGCCACATTTGTAACATCATTCTGAACCACATGCGAGCATGTTCAAGCTTAAAGTATGAGAGACTCTAACAGATACATCCTGCATTGTACACATCAGATGCTTGGTTTGGGAAATATATCACACTTCAGATCTGTATGTATTCTTTGGTTTGTGTGAATAGGAGGAACGAGAACAGCTTCTTCGGGAGCTGGAGACTATGGCTGCAAGGGCATGTGAACAAAAGTTGAAATTTCAAGACCAACTGGCAACATTTCAAAAGGAGATGGAAGTTCTGCGCCAACATCTGAAGAAACAAACAACAGACCACCAGGTGAGTCTGAGTACAATTTATGAAGCTCCTCATTGTGCAGTTTTCTCCAACCT